>NW_025750827.1:0-17541 GCF_021184085.1 Oncorhynchus gorbuscha | reverse complement strand
CTGTTGTTCTACGGGTCTTCTGTTGTTCTGTGTGTTCTGTTGTTCTACGGAAGTGTTCTGTTGTTCTACGTGTGTTCTGTTGTGTGTTCTGTTGTTCTAAGAGTGTGTTCTGTTGTTCTACGGTGTGTTCTGTTGTTCTACGGGTGTGTTCTGTTGTTCTACGGGTGTGTTCTGTTGTTCTACGGAAGTGTTCTGTTATTCTACGGAAGTGTTCTGTTGTTCTAAGGGTGCGTTCTGTTGTTCTTCGGAAGTGTTCTGTTGTTCTACGGAAGTGTTCTGTTGTTCTACGGAAGTGTTCCCTTGTATGGGTGTGTTCTGTTGTTCTACGGAAGTGTTCTGTTGTTCTAAGGGTGTGTTCTGTTGTTCTAAGGGTGTGTTCTGTTGTTCTAAGGGTGTGTTCTGTTGTTCTAAGGGTGTGTTCTGTTGTTCTAAGAGGTGTCTTCTGTTGTTCTCTGGTGTGTTTCTGTTCTACGGAAGTGTTCTGTTGTTCTACGGAAGTGTTCTGTTGTTCTAAGGGTGTGCTCTGTTGTTCTAAGGGTGTGTTCTGTTGTTCTACGAAAGAGTTCTGTTGTTCTACGGAAGTGTTCTGTTATTCTACGGAAGTGTTCTGTTGTTCTAAGGGTGCGTTCTGTTGTTCTTCGGAAGTGTTCTGTTGTTCTACGGAAGTGTTCTGTTGTTCTACGGAAGTGTTCCCTTGTATGGGTGTGTTCTGTTGTTCTACGGAAGTGTTCTGTTGTTCTAAGGGTGTGTTCTGTTGTTCTAAGGGTGTGTTCTGTTGTTCTAAGGGTGTGTTCTGTTGTTCTAAGGGTGTCTTCTGTTGTTCTACGGTGTGTTCTGTTGTTCTACGGGTGTGTTCTGTTCTACGGAAGTGTTCTGTTGTTCTACGGGAAGTGTTCTGTTGTTCTAAGGGTGTGCTCTGTTGTTCTAAGGGTGTGTTCTGTTGTTCTACGAAGAGTTCTGTTGTTCTACGGAAGTGTTCTGTTGTTCTACGGGTGTGTTCTGTTGTTCTACGGGTGTCTTCTGTTGTTCTACGGGTGTCTTCTGTTGTTCTACGGGTGTGTTCTGTTGTTCTACGGAAGTGTTCTGTTGTTCTAAGGGTGCGTTCTGTTGTTCTACGGAAGTGTTCTGTTGTTCTACGGAAGTGTTCTGTTGTTCTACGGGTGTCTTCTGTTGTTCTACGGGTGTGTTCTGTTGTTCTACGGGTGTGTTCTGTTGTTCTACGGGTGTCTTCTGTTGTTCTACGGGTGTGTTCTGTTGTTCTACGGGTGTGTTCTGTTGTTCTACGGGTGTGTTCTGTTGTTCTACGGGTGTGTACTGTTGTTCTACGGAAGTGTTCTGTTGTTCTACGGAAGTGTTTTGTTGTTCTACGGAAGTGTTCTGTTGTTCTACGGGTGTCTTCTGTTGTTCTACGGGTGTGTTCTGTTGTTCTACGGGTGTGTTCTGTTGTTCTACGGGTGTCTTCTGTTGTTCTACGGGTGTGTTCTGTTGTTCTACGGGTGTGTGTCCTGTTGTTCTACGGGTGTGTTCTGTTGTTCTACGGGTGTGTTCTGTTGTTCTACGGGTGTGTTCTGTTGTTCTACAGAAGTGTTCTGTTGTTCTACGGAAGTGTTCTGTTGTTCTACGGAAGTGTTGTGTTGTTCTACGGGTGTGTTCTGTTGTTCTACGGAAGTTTTCTGTTGTTCTACGGGTGTCTTCTGTTGTTGTACGGGTGTGTTCTGTTGTTCTACGGAAGTGTTCTGTTGTTCTAAGGGTGTGTTCTGTTGTTCTAAGGGTGTGTTCTGTTGTTCTCGGGTGTGTTCTGTTGTTCTACGGGTGTGTTCTGTTGTTCTAAGGGTGTGTTCTGTTGTTCTACGGAAGTGTTCTGTTGTTCTACGGAAGTGTTCTGTTGTTCTACGGGTGTCTTCTGTTGTTCTACGGGTGTGTTCTGTTGTTCTACGGGTGTGTTCTGTTGTTCTACGGGTGTCTTCTGTTGTTCTACGGGTGTGTTCTGTTGTTCTACGGGTGTGTTCTGTTGTTCTACGGGTGTGTTCTGTTGTTCTACGGGTGTGTACTGTTGTTCTACGGAAGTGTTCTGTTGTTCTACGGAAGTGTTTTGTTGTTCTACGGAAGTGTTCTGTTGTTCTACGGGTGTCTTCTGTTGTTCTACGGGTGTGTTCTGTTGTTCTACGGGTGTGTTCTGTTGTTCTACGGGTGTCTTCTGTTGTTCTACGGGTGTGTTCTGTTGTTCTACGGGTGTGTGTCCTGTTGTTCTACGGGTGTGTTCTGTTGTTCTACGGGTGTGTTCTGTTGTTCTACTGGTGTGTTCTGTTGTTCTACAGAAGTGTTCTGTTGTTCTACAGAAGTGTTCTGTTGTTCTACGGAAGTGTTCTGTTGTTCTACGGAAGTGTTGTGTTGTTCTACGGGTGTGTTCTGTTGTTCTACGGAAGTTTTCTGTTGTTCTACGGGTGTCTTCTGTTGTTGTACGGGTGTGTTCTGTTGTTCTACGGAAGTGTTCTGTTGTTCTAAGGGTGTGTTCTGTTGTTCTAAGGGTGTGTTCTGTTGTTCTACGGGTGTGTTCTGTTGTTCTACGGGTGTGTTCTGTTGTTCTAAGGGTGTGTTCTGTTGTTCTACGGAAGTGTTCTGTTGTTCTACGGAAGTGTTCTGTTGTTCTACGGAAGTGTTCTGTTGTTCTACGGAAGTGTTCTGTTGTTCTACAGAAGTGTTCTGTTGTTCTACAGAAGTGTTCTGTTGTTCTACGGAAGTGTTCTGTTGTTCTGAGGTGTGTTCTGTTGTTCTAAGGGTGTGTTCTGTTGTTCTAAGGGTGTCTTCTGTTGTTCTACGGGTGTGTTCTGTTGTTCTACGGAAGTGTTCTGTTGTTCTACGGAAGTGTTCTGTTGTTCTAAGGGTGTGTTCTGTTGTTCTAAGAGTGTGTTCTGTTGTTCTACGGGTGTGTTCTGTTGTTCTCGGGTGTGTTCTGTTGTTCTACGGGTGTGTTCTGTTGTTCTACGGAAGTGTTCTGTTGTTCTACGGAAGTGTTCTGTTGTTCTAAGGGTGCGTTCTGTTGTTCTTCGGAAGTGTTCTGTTGTTCTACGGAAGTGTTCTGTTGTTCTACGGAAGTGTTCCCTTGTATGGGTGTGTTCTGTTGTTCTACGGAAGTGTTCTGTTGTTCTAAGGGTGTGTTCTGTTGTTCTAAGGGTGTGTTCTGTTGTTCTAAGGGTGTGTTCTGTTGTTCTAAGGGTGTCTTCTGTTGTTCTACGGGTGTCTTCTGTTGTTCTACGGAAGTGTTCTGTTCTACGGAAGTGTTCTGTTGTTCTAAGGGTGTGCTCTGTTGTTCTAAGGGTGTGTTCTGTTGTTCTACGAAAGAGTTCTGTTGTTCTACGGAAGTGTTCTGTTATTCTACGGAAGTGTTCTGTTGTTCTAAGGGTGCGTTCTGTTGTTCTTCGGAAGTGTTCTGTTGTTCTACGGAAGTGTTCTGTTGTTCTACGGAAGTGTTCCCTTGTATGGGTGTCTTCTGTTGTTCTACGGGTGTCTTCTGTTGTTCTACGGGTGTCTTCTGTTGTTCTACGGGTGTGTTCTGTTGTTCTACGGGTGTGTTCTGTTGTTCTACGGAAGTGTTCTGTTGTTCTAAGGGTGTGTTCTGTTGTTCTAAGAGTGTGTTCTGTTGTTCTACGGGTGTGTTCTGTTGTTCTACGGGTGTGTTCTGTTGTTCTACGGGTGTGTTCTGTTGTTCTACGGAAGTGTTCTGTTATTCTACGGAAGTGTTCTGTTGTTCTAAGGGTGCGTTCTGTTGTTCTTCGGAAGTGTTCTGTTGTTCTACGGAAGTGTTCTGTTGTTCTACGGAAGTGTTCCCTTGTATGGGTGTGTTCTGTTGTTCTACGGAAGTGTTCTGTTGTTCTAAGGGTGTGTTCTGTTGTTCTAAGGGTGTGTTCTGTTGTTCTAAGGGTGTGTTCTGTTGTTCTAAGGGTGTGTTCTGTTGTTCTAAGGGTGTCTTCTGTTGTTCTACGGGTGTGTTCTGTTCTACGGAAGTGTTCTGTTGTTCTACGGAAGTGTTCTGTTGTTCTAAGGGTGTGCTCTGTTGTTCTAAGGGTGTGTTCTGTTGTTCTACGAAAGAGTTCTGTTGTTCTACGGAAGTGTTCTGTTATTCTACGGAAGTGTTCTGTTGTTCTAAGGGTGCGTTCTGTTGTTCTTCGGAAGTGTTCTGTTGTTCTACGGAAGTGTTCTGTTGTTCTACGGAAGTGTTCCCTTGTATGGGTGTGTTCTGTTGTTCTACGGAAGTGTTCTGTTGTTCTAAGGGTGTGTTCTGTTGTTCTAAGGGTGTGTTCTGTTGTTCTAAGGGTGTGTTCTGTTGTTCTAAGGGTGTCTTCTGTTGTTCTACGGGTGTGTTCTGTTGTTCTACGGGTGTGTTCTGTTCTACGGAAGTGTTCTGTTGTTCTACGGAAGTGTTCTGTTGTTCTAAGGGTGTGCTCTGTTGTTCTAAGGGTGTGTTCTGTTGTTCTACGAAAGAGTTCTGTTGTTCTACGGAAGTGTTCTGTTGTTCTACGGGTGTGTTCTGTTGTTCTACGGGTGTCTTCTGTTGTTCTACGGGTGTCTTCTGTTGTTCTACGGGTGTGTTCTGTTGTTCTACGGAAGTGTTCTGTTGTTCTAAGGGTGCGTTCTGTTGTTCTACGGAAGTGTTCTGTTGTTCTACGGAAGTGTTCTGTTGTTCTACGGGTGTCTTCTGTTGTTCTACGGGTGTGTTCTGTTGTTCTACGGGTGTGTTCTGTTGTTCTACGGGTGTCTTCTGTTGTTCTACGGGTGTGTTCTGTTGTTCTACGGGTGTGTTCTGTTGTTCTACGGGTGTGTTCTGTTGTTCTACGGGTGTGTACTGTTGTTCTACGGAAGTGTTCTGTTGTTCTACGGAAGTGTTTTGTTGTTCTACGGAAGTGTTCTGTTGTTCTACGGGTGTCTTCTGTTGTTCTACGGGTGTGTTCTGTTGTTCTACGGGTGTGTTCTGTTGTTCTACGGGTGTCTTCTGTTGTTCTACGGGTGTGTTCTGTTGTTCTACGGGTGTGTGTCCTGTTGTTCTACGGGTGTGTTCTGTTGTTCTACGGGTGTGTTCTGTTGTTCTACGGGTGTGTTCTGTTGTTCTACAGAAGTGTTCTGTTGTTCTACGGAAGTGTTCTGTTGTTCTACGGAAGTGTTGTGTTGTTCTACGGGTGTGTTCTGTTGTTCTACGGAAGTTTTCTGTTGTTCTACGGGTGTCTTCTGTTGTTGTACGGGTGTGTTCTGTTGTTCTACGGAAGTGTTCTGTTGTTCTAAGGGTGTGTTCTGTTGTTCTAAGGGTGTGTTCTGTTGTTCTACGGGTGTGTTCTGTTGTTCTACGGGTGTGTTCTGTTGTTCTAAGGGTGTGTTCTGTTGTTCTACGGAAGTGTTCTGTTGTTCTACGGAAGTGTTCTGTTGTTCTACGGGTGTCTTCTGTTGTTCTACGGGTGTGTTCTGTTGTTCTACGGGTGTGTTCTGTTGTTCTACGGGTGTCTTCTGTTGTTCTACGGGTGTGTTCTGTTGTTCTACGGGTGTGTTCTGTTGTTCTACGGGTGTGTTCTGTTGTTCTACGGGTGTGTACTGTTGTTCTACGGAAGTGTTCTGTTGTTCTACGGAAGTGTTTTGTTGTTCTACGGAAGTGTTCTGTTGTTCTACGGGTGTCTTCTGTTGTTCTACGGGTGTGTTCTGTTGTTCTACGGGTGTGTTCTGTTGTTCTACGGGTGTCTTCTGTTGTTCTACGGGTGTGTTCTGTTGTTCTACGGGTGTGTGTCCTGTTGTTCTACGGGTGTGTTCTGTTGTTCTACGGGTGTGTTCTGTTGTTCTACGGGTGTGTTCTGTTGTTCTACAGAAGTGTTCTGTTGTTCTACAGAAGTGTTCTGTTGTTCTACGGAAGTGTTCTGTTGTTCTACGGAAGTGTTGTGTTGTTCTACGGGTGTGTTCTGTTGTTCTACGGAAGTTTTCTGTTGTTCTACGGGTGTCTTCTGTTGTTGTACGGGTGTGTTCTGTTGTTCTACGGAAGT
Source organism: Oncorhynchus gorbuscha (assembly GCF_021184085.1). NCBI lineage: Eukaryota > Metazoa > Chordata > Actinopteri > Salmoniformes > Salmonidae > Oncorhynchus > Oncorhynchus gorbuscha. Next base: position 11,521 of record NW_025750827.1, on the reverse strand, counting down.
GTTCTGTTGTTCTAAGGGTGTGTTCTGTTGTTCTAAGGGTGTGTTCTGTTGTTCTACGGGTGTGTTCTGTTGTTCTACGGGTGTGTTCTGTTGTTCTAAGGGTGTGTTCTGTTGTTCTACGGAAGTGTTCTGTTGTTCTACGGAAGTGTTCTGTTGTTCTACGGAAGTGTTCTGTTGTTCTACGGAAGTGTTCTGTTGTTCTACAGAAGTGTTCTGTTGTTCTACAGAAGTGTTCTGTTGTTCTACGGAAGTGTTCTGTTGTTCTGAGGGTGTGTTCTGTTGTTCTAAGGGTGTGTTCTGTTGTTCTAAGGGTGTCTTCTGTTGTTCTACGGGTGTGTTCTGTTGTTCTACGGAAGTGTTCTGTTGTTCTACGGAAGTGTTCTGTTGTTCTAAGGGTGTGTTCTGTTGTTCTAAGAGTGTGTTCTGTTGTTCTACGGGTGTGTTCTGTTGTTCTACGGGTGTGTTCTGTTGTTCTACGGGTGTGTTCTGTTGTTCTACGGAAGTGTTCTGTTGTTCTACGGAAGTGTTCTGTTGTTCTAAGGGTGCGTTCTGTTGTTCTTCGGAAGTGTTCTGTTGTTCTACGGAAGTGTTCTGTTGTTCTACGGAAGTGTTCCCTTGTATGGGTGTGTTCTGTTGTTCTACGGAAGTGTTCTGTTGTTCTAAGGGTGTGTTCTGTTGTTCTAAGGGTGTGTTCTGTTGTTCTAAGGGTGTGTTCTGTTGTTCTAAGGGTGTCTTCTGTTGTTCTACGGGTGTCTTCTGTTGTTCTACGGAAGTGTTCTGTTCTACGGAAGTGTTCTGTTGTTCTAAGGGTGTGCTCTGTTGTTCTAAGGGTGTGTTCTGTTGTTCTACGAAAGAGTTCTGTTGTTCTACGGAAGTGTTCTGTTATTCTACGGAAGTGTTCTGTTGTTCTAAGGGTGCGTTCTGTTGTTCTTCGGAAGTGTTCTGTTGTTCTACGGAAGTGTTCTGTTGTTCTACGGAAGTGTTCCCTTGTATGGGTGTGTTCTGTTGTTCTACGGAAGTGTTCTGTTGTTCTAAGGGTGTGTTCTGTTGTTCTAAGGGTGTGTTCTGTTGTTCTAAGGGTGTGTTCTGTTGTTCTAAGGGTGTGTTCTGTTGTTCTACGGGTGTGTTCTGTTGTTCTACGGGTGTGTTCTGTTCTACGGAAGTGTTCTGTTGTTCTACGGAAGTGTTCTGTTGTTCTAAGGGTGTGCTCTGTTGTTCTAAGGGTGTGTTCTGTTGTTCTACGAAAGAGTTCTGTTGTTCTACGGAAGTGTTCTGTTGTTCTACGGGTGTGTTCTGTTGTTCTACGGGTGTCTTCTGTTGTTCTACGGGTGTCTTCTGTTGTTCTACGGGTGTGTTCTGTTGTTCTACGGAAGTGTTCTGTTGTTCTAAGGGTGCGTTCTGTTGTTCTACGGAAGTGTTCTGTTGTTCTACGGAAGTGTTCTGTTGTTCTACGGGTGTCTTCTGTTGTTCTACGGGTGTGTTCTGTTGTTCTACGGGTGTGTTCTGTTGTTCTACGGGTGTGTTCTGTTGTTCTACGGGTGTGTTCTGTTGTTCTACGGGTGTGTTCTGTTGTTCTACGGGTGTGTTCTGTTGTTCTACGGGTGTGTTCTGTTGTTCTACGGGTGTGTACTGTTGTTCTACGGAAGTGTTCTGTTGTTCTACGGAAGTGTTTTGTTGTTCTACGGAAGTGTTCTGTTGTTCTACGGGTGTCTTCTGTTGTTCTACGGGTGTGTTCTGTTGTTCTACGGGTGTGTTCTGTTGTTCTACGGGTGTCTTCTGTTGTTCTACGGGTGTGTTCTGTTGTTCTACGGGTGTGTGTCCTGTTGTTCTACGGGTGTGTTCTGTTGTTCTACGGGTGTGTTCTGTTGTTCTACGGGTGTGTTCTGTTGTTCTACAGAAGTGTTCTGTTGTTCTACAGAAGTGTTCTGTTGTTCTACGGAAGTGTTCTGTTGTTCTACGGAAGTGTTCTGTTGTTCTACGGAAGTGTTGTGTTGTTCTACGGGTGTGTTCTGTTGTTCTACGGAAGTTTTCTGTTGTTCTACGGGTGTCTTCTGTTGTTGTACGGGTGTGTTCTGTTGTTCTACGGAAGTGTTCTGTTGTTCTAAGGGTGTGTTCTGTTGTTCTAAGGGTGTGTTCTGTTGTTCTACGGGTGTGTTCTGTTGTTCTACTGGTGTGTTCTGTTGTTCTACGGGTGTGTTCTGTTGTTCTAAGGGTGTGTTCTGTTGTTCTACGGAAGTGTTCTGTTGTTCTACGGAAGTGTTCTGTTGTTCTACGGAAGTGTTCTGTTGTTCTACGGAAGTGTTCTGTTGTTCTACAGAAGTGTTCTGTTGTTCTACAGAAGTGTTCTGTTGTTCTACGGAAGTGTTGTGTTGTTCTGAGGGTGTGTTCTGTTGTTCTAAGGGTGTGTTCTGTTGTTCTAAGGGTGTCTTCTGTTGTTCTACGGGTGTGTTCTGTTGTTCTACGGGTGTGTTCTGTTGTTCTACGGGTGTGTTCTGTTGTTCTACGGAAGTGTTCTGTTGTTCTACGGAAGTGTTCTGTTGTTCTAAGGGTGCGTTCTGTTGTTCTTCAGAAGTGTTCTGTTGTTCTACGGAAGTGTTCTGTTGTTCTACGGAAGTGTTCCCTTGTATGGGTGTGTTCTGTTGTTCTACGGAAGTGTTCTGTTGTTCTAAGGGTGTGTTCTGTTGTTCTAAGGGTGTGTTCTGTTGTTCTAAGGGTGTGTTCTGTTGTTCTAAGGGTGTCTTCTGTTGTTCTACGGGTGTGTTCTGTTGTTCTACGGGTGTGTTCTGTTCTACGGAAGTGTTCTGTTGTTCTACGGAAGTGTTCTGTTGTTCTACGGAAGTGTTCTGTTGTTCTACGGGTGTGTTCTGTTGTTCTACGGGTGTGTTCTGTTGTTCTACGGAAGTGTTGTGTTGTTCTAAGGGTGTGTTCTGTTGTTCTAAGGGTGTGTTCTGTTGTTCTACGGGTGTGTTCTGTTGTTCTAAGGGTGTGCTCTGTTGTTCTAAGGGTGTGTTCTGTTGTTCTACAGGTGTGTTCTGTTGTTCTACGGGTGTGTTCTGTTGTTCTACGGAAGTGTTCTGTTGTTCTACGGGTGTGTTCTGTTGTTCTACGGGTGTGTTCTGTTGTTCTACGGAAGTGTTGTGTTGTTCTAAGGGTGTGTTCTGTTGTTCTAAGGGTGTGTTCTGTTGTTCTACGGAAGTGTTCTGTTGTTCTACGGAAGTGTTCTGTTGTTGTACGGGTGTGTTCTGTTGTTCTATGGAAGTTTTCTGTTGTTCTAAGGGTGTGTTCTGTTGTTCTACGGAAGTGTTCTGTTGTTCTACGGAAGTGTTCTGTTGTTCTACAGAAGTGTTCTGTTGTTCTACAGAAGTGTTCTGTTGTTCTACAGAAGTGTTCTGTTGTTCTACAGAAGTGTTCTGTTGTTCTACAGAAGTGTTCTGTTGTTCTAAGGGTGTGTTCTGTTGTTCTAAGGGTGTGTTCTGTTGTTCTAAGGGTGTGTTCTGTTGTTCTAAGGGTGTCTTCTGTTGTTCTACGGGTGTGTTCTGTTGTTCTACGGGTGTGTTCTGTTCTACGGAAGTGTTCTGTTGTTCTACGGAAGTGTTCTGTTGTTCTAAGGGTGTGCTCTGTTGTTCTAAGGGTGTGTTCTGTTGTTCTACAGGTGTGTTCTGTTGTTCTACGAAAGTGTTCTGTTGTTCTACGGAAGTGTTCTGTTGTTCTACGGGTGTGTTCTGTTGTTCTACGGGTGTGTTCTGTTGTTCTACGGGTGTGTTCTGTTGTTCTACGGAAGTGTTGTGTTGTTCTAAGGGTGTGTTCTGTTGTTCTATGGAAGTTTTCTGTTGTTCTAAGGGTGTGTTCTGTTGTTCTACGGAAGTGTTCTGTTGTTCTACGGAAGTGTTCTGTTGTTGTACGGGTGTGTTCTGTTGTTCTATGGAAGTTTTCTGTTGTTCTACGGAAGTGTTCTATGGTCTAAGGGTGTGTTCTGTTGTTCTAAGGGTGTGTTAGGTTGTTCTACGGGTGTGTTCTGTTGTTCTAAGGGTGTGTTCTGTTGTTATACGGCTGTGTTGTGTTCTATTTTTCTAGGTGCTGCTGCCTAACACGTTCTGCACCAACGCATTCTTCAAGAACAACTACTGGATGACTCAGCTGCAGAAGAGTGGGTAGAACAGAAAACATGGGCGGCTAATTGTTTACAGCCAGTAGAGTTTTACCGCTCATCACGACAGCAGAGTTGCATGTGTTGCAGAAATCCCACCAGTCAGTCAGCCACATCATCGCATGCCATATTGCCACATTATACAAGCTATTTTAATTACTGACATTTCATATGCTTTGTGCCAGTTACTCAACATATTCAGAGAGCAGGGGTTTTCTTTTTGATCCAGAAAAAACTATTGTTTTATTAGATGAATGAATGTAGTGGATGTTTGTATGTAATTAAGCTCTATTGGTTCCAGATTCTCTCAAGAAAATCACCAGGGATGTTCATTTAATACGGTATATACCATTTATAATAACACACACAAGTGACTATAATGACCTTACCTGGGTCCCATTGCACCCTGTTTCCCAGATCAAAAGTAGTGCACTACATAGCATATAGGGTGCCATTTGGGATGCTGCTCTTCTTTTAGTACTGATGATTCTACTGACACTACTGAAGAGGTTGTAATGAAATGAACAGTGGTGGTTGGAACATACTGACCATTTATTATATTAAAGTGTTGATTTTTCACATTTGTCATCCATAGTGCAGTGGTGTGGTTTCAGTCTGAGGTTACATCTCAAATGGCACCCGATTCCCTATACAGTACCAACGTTTGGTCAAGTAGTGCACTGTATAGGGTGCCATTTGGGACTCACACAAGGGGTTTTCCTCAGTTGATGTGCAGGGTGACATCCCTATAGGTCCGAGTCTCTACGATGCTCTGGGCTGGCTGTGATTGGCTGGTTCCAGCAGTTTGTCTGGTGTCATAGGGGCTGGGTGTTTCTGGAAAACGTGGATACGCCTCTCTTTGTCTGTTAGGGGAGGAGCTGACCTCTTGTACTGGAACGACCTCTGCCTCAGGAACTCCCTTCAGGAAGTGACATCACACTTATGTTTCATGGTCCTTTAAAACAAATCTGTGGCACCTATAGCTCCCAGCTAGGGCCTCTATTTATTTTTCTCTAACATTTCCTGTTACTAAATACAACTACAAGAGAGTGATATAGATTAGTATCTATACAGTTATTTACTACATTTGTAAAATCTGAGATTCTGTTGTGACTAATGTTAGTGTGTATGGTAATAAAGATTGTGAGGTAACATACATGAACTGGTACTTGTAGGAGTAATAGGGTCAGGAGTAATACGGTGAGGTAAGGGTTAGAGTCAGGATTGTTAGGGTTAGAGAGTGTTAGGGTTAGAGTCAGGAGTGTTAGGGTTAGGGAGTGTTAGGGTTAGGGAGTGTAAGGGTTAGAGTCAGGAGTGTTAGGGTTAGGTAAGGGTTAGAGTCAGGAGTGTTAGGGTTAGGGAGTGTTAGGGTTAGAGAGTGTTAGGGTTAGAGAGTGTTAGGGTTAGGGTTAGGGAGTGTTAGGGTTAGGGAGTGTTAGGGTTAGAGTCAGGAGTGTTAGGGTTAGAGAGTGTTAGGGTTAGAGTCAGGAGTATTAGGGTTAGGGAGTGTTAGGGTTAGAGAGTGTTAGGGTTAGAGTCAGGAGTATTAGGGTTAGGGAGTGTTAGGGTTAGAGAGTGTTAGAGTTAGGGAGTGTAAGGGTTAGAGAGTGTTAGGGTTAGGGTTAGGGAGTGTAAGGGTTAGGGGGGGGTAAGGGTTAGAGTCATGATTGTTAGGGTTAGAGAGTGTTAGGGTTAGGGAGTGTTAGGGTTAGAGTCAGGAGTGTTAGGGTTAGGGAGTGTTAGGGTTAGGGAGTGTTAGGGTTAGGGAGTATTAGGGTTAGAGTCAGGAGTGTTAGGGTTAGAGAGTGTTAGGGTTACAGTCAGGAGTGTTAGGGTTAGGGAGTGTTAGGGTTAGAGAGTGTTAGGGTTAGAGTCAGGAGTGTTAGGGTTAGAGTCAGGAGTATTAGGGTTAGAGTCAGGATTGTTAGGGTTAGGGAGTGTTAGGGTTAGAGTCAGGAGTATTAGGGTTAGGGAGTGTTAGGGTTAGAGAGTGTTAGGGTTAGAGAGTGTTAGGGTTAGAGTCAGGAGTATTAGAGTTAGGGAGTGTAAGGGTTAGAGAGTGTTAGGGTTAGGGTTAGGGAGTGTAAGGGTTAGGGAGTGTTAGGGTTAGAGTCATGATTGTTAGGGTTAGAGAGTGTTAGGGTAGAGTTAGGAGTGTTAGGGTTAGAGTCAGGAGTGTTAGGGTTAGGGAGTGTTAGGGTTAGAGAGTATTAGGGTTAGGGAGTATTAGGGTTAGAGAGTATTAGGGTTAGGGAGTATTAGGGTTAGGGAGTGTTAGGGTTAGAGAGTGTTAGGGTTAGAGAGTATTAGGGTTAGAGTCAGGAGTGTTAGGGTTAGAGTCAGGAGTGTTAGGGTTAGAGAGTATTAGGGTTAGAGAGTGTTAGGGTTAGAGTCAGGAGTGTTAGGGTTAGAGAGTATTAGGGTTAGAGTCAGGAGTGTTAGGGTTAGAGTCAGGAGTATTAGGGTTAGAGTCAGGATTGTTAGGGTTAGGGAGTGTTAGGGTTAGAGTCAGGAGTGTTAGGGTTAGAGAGTATTAGGGTTAGGGTTAGAGAGTATTAGGGTTAGAGTCAGGATTGTTAGGGTTAGGGAGTGTTAGGGTTAGAGAGTATTAGGGTTAGAGTCAGGAGTGTTAGGGTTAGAGTCAGGAGTATTAGGGTTAGAGTCAGGATTGTTAGGGTTAGGGAGTGTTAGGGTTAGAGTCAGAAGTGTTAGGGTTAGAGAGTGTTAGGGTTAGGGAGTGTTAGGGTTGGAGAGTGTTAGGGTTAGGGAGTGTTAGGGTTAGAGTCAGGATTGTTAGGGTTAGGGAGTGTTAGGGTTAGGGAGTGTTAGGGTTAGAGAGTGTTAGGGTTAGGGAGTGTAAGGGTTAGAGAGTGTTAGGGTTAGAGTCAGGAGTGTTAGGGTTAGAGTCAGGGGTGTTAGGGTTAGGGAGTGTTAGGGTTAGGGAGTGTTAGGGTTAGGGAGTATTAGGGTTAGAGTCAGGAGTGTTAGGGTTAGAGAGTGTTAGGGTTAGAGTCAGGAGTATTAGGGTTAGAGAGTGTTAGGGTTAGAGTCAGGAGTGTTAGGGTTAGGGAGTGTAAGGGTTAGAGAGTGTTAGGGTTAGGGAGTGTTAGGGTTAGAGTCAGGAGTGTTAGGGTTAGGGAGTGTTAGGGTTAGGGAGTGTTAGGGTTAGGGAGTGTTAGGGTTAGGGAGTATTAGGGTTAGAGTCAGGAGTGTAAGGGTTAGAGAGTGTTAGGGTTAGGGTTAGGGAGTGTAAGGGTTAGGGAGTGTTAGGGTTAGAGTCATGATTGTTAGGGTTAGAGAGTGTTAGGGTAGAGTTAGGAGTGTTAGGGTTAGGGAGTGTTAGGGTTAGAGAGTGTTAGGGTTAGGGAGTGTTAGGGTTAGAGAGTGTAAGGGTTAGTGAGTGTTAGGGTTACAGTCATGATTGTTAGGGTTAGGGAGTGTTAGGGTTAGAGAGTGTTAGGGTTAGGGAGTATTAGGGTTAGAGTCAGGAGTGTTAGGGTTAGAGAGTGTTAGGGTTAGGGTTAGAGAGTGTTAGGGTTAGGGAGTATTAGGGTTAGAGTCAGGATTGTTAGGGTTAGAGAGTGTTAGGGTTAGGGAGTGTTAGGGTTAGAGTCAGGAGTGTTAGGGTTAGAGTCAGGAGTATTAGGGTTAGAGTCAGGATTGTTAGGGTTAGGGAGTGTTAGGGTTAGAGTCAGAAGTGTTAGGGTTAGAGAGTGTTAGGGTTAGGGAGTGTTAGGGTTGGAGAGTGTTAGGGTTAGGGAGTGTTAGGGTTAGAGTCAGGATTGTTAGGGTTAGGGAGTGTTAGGGTTAGGGAGTGTTAGGGTTAGAGAGTGTTAGGGTTAGGGAGTGTAAGGGTTAGAGAGTGTTAGGGTTAGAGTCAGGAGTGTTAGGGTTAGAGTCAGGGGTGTTAGGGTTAGGGAGTGTTAGGGTTAGGGAGTGTTAGGGTTAGAGTCAGGAGTGTTAGGGTTAGAGAGTGTTAGGGTTAGAGTCAGGAGTGTTAGGGTTAGAGTCAGGAGTGTTAGGGTTAGGGAGTGTTAGGGTTAGGGAGTGTTAGGGTTAGAGAGTGTTAGGGTTAGAGAGTGTTAGGGTTAGAGAGTGTTAGGGTTAGAGAGTGTTAGGGTTAGAGAGTGTTAGGGTTAGGGAGTATTAGGGTTAGAGTCAGGAGTGTTAGGGTTAGGGAGTGTTAGGGTTAGGGAGTGTTAGGGTTAGGGTTAGAGAGTGTTAGGGTTAGGGAGTATTAGGGTTAGAGTCAGGAGTGTTAGGGTTAGAGAGTGTTAGGGTTAGGGAGTGTAAGGGTTAGTGAGTGTTAGGGTTACAGTCATGATTGTTAGGGTTAGAGGGTTAGGGTTAGGGTTAGGGAGTGTTAGGGTTAGGGAGTATTAGGGTTAGAGTCAGGAGTGTTAGGGTTAGAGAGTATTAGGGTTAGAGTCAGGAGTGTTAGGGTTAGAGTCAGGAGTGTTAGGGTTAGGGAGTGTTAGGGTTAGGGAGTGTTAGGGTTAGAGAGTGTAAGGGTTAGAGAGTGTTAGGGTTAGGGAGTATTAGGGTTAGAGTCAGGAGTGTTAGGGTTAGAGAGTGTTAGGGTTAGGGTTAGGGAGTGTAAGGGTTAGTGAGTGTTAGGGTTACAGTCATGATTGTTAGGGTTAGAGGGTTAGGGTTAGGGTTAGGGAGTGTTAGGGTTAGGGAGTATTAGGGTTAGAGTCAGGAGTGTTAGGGTTAGAGAGTATTAGGGTTAGAGTCAGGAGTGTTAGGGTTAGAGTCAGGAGTATTAGGGTTAGAGTCAGGATTGTTAGGGTTAGGGAGTGTTAGGGTTAGAGTCAGAAGTGTTAGGGTTAGAGAGTGTTAGGGTTAGGGAGTGTTAGGGTTGGAGAGTGTTAGGGTTAGGGAGTGTTAGGGTTAGAGTCAGGATTGTTAGGGTTAGGGAGTGTTAGGGTTAGGGAGTGTTAGGGTTAGAGAGTGTTAGGGTTAGGGAGTGTAAGGGTTAGAGAGTGTAAGGGTTAGAGTCAGGAGTGTTAGGGTTAGAGTCAGGAGTGTTAGGGTTAGAGTCAGGGGTGTTAGGGTTAGGGAGTGTTAGGGTTAGGGAGTGTTAGGGTTAGGGAGTGTTAGGGTTAGAGTCAGGAGTGTTAGGGTTAGAGAGTGTTAGGGTTAGAGAGTGTTAGGGTTAGAGAGTGTTAGGGTTAGGGAGTATTAGGGTTAGAGTCAGGAGTGTTAACGTTAGAGAGTGTTAGGGTTAGAGTCAGGAGTATTAGGGTTAGAGTCAGGAGTATTAGGGTTAGAGTCAGGATTGTTAGGGTTAGGGAGTGTTAGGGTTAGAGTCAGGAGTGTTAGGGTTAGAGAATGTTAGGGTTAGGGAGTGTTAGGGTTGGAGAGTGTTAGGGTTAGGGAGTGTTAGGGTTAGAGTCAGGATTGTTAGGGTTAGGGAGTATTCGGGTTAGAGAGTGTTAGGCTTAGGGAGTGTAAGGGTTAGAGAGTGTTAGGTTTAGAGTCAGGAGTGTTAGGGTTAGAGTCAGGAGTGTTAGGGTTAGAGTCAGGAGTGTTAGGGTTAGGGAGTGTTAGGGTTGGAGAGTGTTAGGGTTAGGGAGTGTTAGGGTTAGAGTCAGGATTGTTAGGGTTAGGGAGTGTTAGGGTTAGGGAGTGTTAGGGTTAGGGAGTGTTAGGGTTAGAGAGTGTTAGCGTTAGGGTTAGGGAGTGTAAGGGTTAGGGAGTGTTAGGGTTAGAGTCATGATTGTTAGGGTTATAGAGTGTTAGGGTAGAGTTAGGAGTGTTAGGGTTAGAGTCAGGAGTGTTAGGGTAGGGTTAGGGAGTGTTAGGGAGTGTTATGGAGTGTTAGGGTTAGGGAGTGTTAGGGTAGAGTCAGGATTGTTAGGGTTAGGTAAGGGTTAGGAAGTGTAAGGGTTAGGGAGTGTAAGGGTTAGGGAGTGTAAGGGTTAGGGAGTGTTAGGGTTAGGGAGTGTTAGGGTTAGGGTTAGGGAGTGTTAGGGTTAGGGAGTGTTAGGGTTAGGGAGTGTTAGGGTTAGAGTCAGGAGTGTTAGGGTTAGAGAGTGTTAGGGTTAGAGAGTGTTAGGGTTAGGGAGTATTAGGGTTAGAGTCAGGAGTGTTAGGGTTAGAGAGTGTTAGGGTTAGGGTTAGGGAGTGTAAGGGTTAGTGAGTGTTAGGGTTACAGTCATGATTGTTAGGGATAGAGGGTTAGGGTTAGGGTTAGGGAGTATTAGGGTTAGAGTCAGGAGTGTTAGGGTTAGAGAGTGTTAGGGTTACAGTCAGGAGTATTAGGGTTAGAGTCAGGATTGTTAGGGTTAGGGAGTGTTAGGGTTAGAGTCAGGAGTGTTAGGGTTAGAGAATGTTAGGGTTAGGGAGTGTTAGGGTTGGAGAGTGTTAGGGTTAGGGAGTGTTAGGGTTAGAGTCAGGATTGTTATGGTTAGGGAAATGTAATGTAATGTAATGGAGTGTTCGGGTTAGAGAGTGTTAGGCTTAGGGAGTGTAAGGGTTAGAGAGTGTTAGGGTTAGAGTCAGGAGTGTTAGGGTTAGAGTCAGGAGTGTTAGGGTTAGAGTCAGGATTGTTAGGGTTAGGGAGTGTTAGGGTTGGAGAGTGTTAGGGTTAGGGAGTGTTAGGGTTAGAGTCAGGATTGTTAGGGTTAGGGAGTGTTAGGGTTAGAGAGTGTTAGGGTTAGGGAGTGTTAGGGTTAGGGAGTGTTAGGGTTAGAGAGTGTTAGCGTTAGGGTTAGGGAGTGTAAGGGTTAGGGAGTGTTAGGGTTAGAGTCATGATTGTTAGGGTTATAGAGTGTTAGGGTAGAGTTAGGAGTGTTAGGGTTAGAGTCAGGAGTGTTAGGGTTAGAGTCAGGAGTGTTAGGGTAGGGTTAGGGAGTGTTAGGGAGTGTTATGGAGTGTTAGGGTTAGGGAGTGTTAGGGTAGAGTCAGGATTGTTAGGGTTAGGTAAGGGTTAGGAAGTGTAAGGGTTAGGGAGTGTAAGGGTTAGGGAGTGTTAGGGTTAGGGAGTGTTAGGGTTAGGGAGTGTTAGGGTTAGGGTTAGGGTTAGGGAGTGTTAGGGTTAGGGAGTGTTAGGGTTAGGGAGTGTTAGGGTTAGGGAGTGTTAGGGTTAGAGAGTGTTAGGGTTAGAGAGTGTTAGGGTTAGAGTCAGGAGTGTTAGGGTTAGAGTCAGGAGTGTTAGGGTTAGAGTCAGGAGTGTTAGGGTTAGAGTCAGGGTTAGGGAGTGTTAGGGTTAGGGAGTGTTAGGGTTAGGGAGTGTTAGGGTTAGAGTCAGGAGTGTTAGGGTTAGAGAGTGTTAGGGTTAGGAGTGTTAGGGTTAGAGTCAGGAGTGTTAGTGTTAGGGAGTGTTAGGGTTAGGGGAGTATTAGGGTTAGAGTCAGGAGTGTTAGGGTT
>NW_025750826.1:0-17543 GCF_021184085.1 Oncorhynchus gorbuscha | reverse complement strand
AGATGAGTAATGCAAGATATGTAAACATTACAAAAGTGGCATTATTCAAGTGACTAGTGATCTATTTATTAAAGTGGCCAATGATTTAAAGTCTGTATGTAGGTAGCAGCCTCTCTGAGTTAGTGATGGCTGTTTAACAGTCTGATGGCCTTGAGATAGAAGCTGTTTTTCCCTGCTTTGATGCACCTGTACTGACCTCGCCTTCTGGATGATAGCTGGGTAAACAGGTAGTGGCTCAGGTGGTTGTTGTCTTTGATTAACTTTTTGGCCTTCCTGTGACATCGGGTGGTGTAGGTGTCCTGGAGGGCAGGTAGTTTGCCCCCGGTGATGCGTTGTGCAGACCTCACTACCCTCTGGAGGGCCCTGTGGTTGTGGGCGGAGCAGTTGCCGTACCAGGCGGTGATACAGCCCGACAGGATGCTCTCAAGGGTTTTAGGTGACGAGCCTAATTTCTTCAGCCTCACTGCACTCTGTGTGGGTGGACCATTTTAAGTTTGTCCGTGATGTGTACCCAGAGGAACTTGAACCGTTCCACCTCCTCCACTGCTGTCCCGTCGATGTGGATTAGGGGGGTGCTCCCTCTGCTGTTACACCCCCTGGACAGGACACTAGTCTATCACCTCAGTACACCCCATGGACAGGACACTAGTCTATCTCCTCAGTACACCCCCTGGACAGGACACTAGTCTATCACAGGGCCTTTACCCCCAATCTATCTCCTTAATGCAGAGTGACGAGCAGAACTCCTGACCTTCAGGTCTCAGGGTGGACACTGAGTTGGTTCCAAGGACCAGGCTGGACAACATTGTTTTGTGGTTCCAGAAACATGTACAGAATAAAGGAGAGTAATTTCTATCACTACCTCTGGTCTGTAGGCAGAAGAGATGGGAGGTACATGATCTATCACTACCTCTGGTCTGTAGGCAGAAGAGATGGGAGGTCCATGATTACATGACAGGACTGTATGAGGAGCTGAAGTCCTGGGTGCTGGTCTACTGGAGGATCTGGGGAACCATCAACCACCTCACCTGCTCCCACTGCCAACAGGTAGGGGGGGGGCTGTTTGCGTGTATGCATGCATACTCCAGGCATTGTGTAATGCATCCAGAACAAGACTGTGTGTGTGTGTGTCTCCAGGTGTTTGTGTGTGCGGAGCTGTCCCACTGTCGGTATCACCCAGAGGTTGTGTTGTACCCAGGCATGGGGACAGAGCAGGGCTGGCACGGGACGGGCATCTACCCCTGCTGCAACCAGAGGACGCTACGCTTTGACCCCACCGGCATGCCCAAGGTAGGACCACACTCACACACTGACCCCACCAGCATGCCCAAGGTAGGAACACACTGACCCCACCAGCATGCCCAAGGTAGGACCACACTGACCCCACCAGCATGCCCAAGGTAGGACCACACTGACCCCACCAGCATGCCCAAGGTAGGACCACACTGACCCCACCAGCATGCCCAAGGTAGGAACACACTGACCCCACCAGCATGCCCAAGGTAGGACCACACTGACCCCACCAGCATGCCCAAGGTAGGAACACACTGACCCCACCAGCATGCCCAAGGTAGGACCACACTGACCCCACCAGCATGCCCAAGGTAGGACCACACTGACCCCACCAGCATGCCCAAGGTAGGAACACACTGACCCCACCAGCATTCCCAAGGTAGGAACACACTGACCCCACTTGGAGTTGTGAGGTGACCATGCTTTGAATAGTCTGCATCTCACACAATACATATTTGACACATTTCACACTTGAATCTTGTCAAAACGGTGTGTGTCTGTCTGTCTCAGGGCTGTAAGGTGCGGGACCACATAGTGAATGTGTCAGACAGTGGAGACTGTACTGGGGACCACCAGGTAAACTCAGCCCAGACCAGACTGCTCAACGACCTGCTACTACACAGAGAGACAGTGTGTGTACCCAACACACCCCTACCAGAGACAGGGTAAGAGACAGTGTGTGTACCCAACACACCCCTACCAGAGACAGGGTAAGAGACAGTGTGTGTACCCAACACGCCCCTACCAGAGACAGGGTAAGAGACAGTGTGTGTACCCAACACGCCCCTACCAGAGACAGGGTAAGAGACAGTGTGTGTACCCAACACCCCTACCAGAGACAGGGTAAGAGACAGTGTGTGTACCCAACACACCCCTACCAGAGACAGGGTAAGAGACAGTGTGTGTACCCAACACACCCCTACCAGAGACAGGGTAAGAGACAGTGTGTGTACCCAACACACCCCTACCAGAGACAGGGTAAGAGACAGTGTGTGTACCCAACACACCCCTACCAGAGACAGGGTAAGAGACAGTGTGTGTACCCAACACACCCCTACCAGAGACAGGGTAAGAGACAGTGTGTGTACCCAACACACCCCTACCAGAGACAGGGTAGAGAGACAGTGTGTGTACCCAACACACCCCTACCAGAGACAGGGTAAGAGACAGTGTGTGTACGCAACACACCCCTACCAGAGACAGGGTAAGAGACAGTGTGTGTACCCAACACACCCCTACCAGAGACAGGGTAAGAGACAGTGTGTGTACCCAACACACCCCTACCAGAGACAGGGTAAGAGACAGTGTGTGTACCCAACACACCCCTACCAGAGACAGGGTAAGAGACAGTGTGTGTACCCAACACACCCCTACCAGAGACAGGGTAAGAGACAGTGTGTGTACCCAACACACCCCTACCAGAGACAGGGTAAGAGACAGTGTGTGTACCCAACACACCCCTACCAGAGACAGGGTAAGAGACAGTGTGTGTACCCAACACACCCCTACCAGAGACAGGGTAAGAAAATGTGTGTGTATTTTTGTATCTTATGGTAGGTTTTGCGTTTTAGTGATACTGCCCTGTTCTCTTTCTGTGTATCTATGTGCCAGGCCTGTAGACTCCCCCTCTAGTGGTTCAGAGAGGGGGGAGCGGGTTTTGGACTGTGACATCCTGGTAGAGCCGGGGCTTCTGGGACTTCAGAGAGTAGAGGGTACCACCGTGAGTTTACAACTATTTATTTATTTATCCAGGCAAGTCAATTGAGATCAAATTCATACTCACAACTAGAATTATATGTTTTAAGAAACTTTAGTGTGTTTGCTCAAACTTGTTATTTACAATGACAACCAGACCTCATTGATATACCCATCTGGCTACACATCTGTCTACTAGCTACATTACTACAGAACCTCTGATTTTAAACCTAACCACACTGCTAACCCTAATGCATATAATCAAACAAACTTTAAATGAAGGCCAAAAGCAAATTTTTTGTTTTAAAGAATTTATACAATATAGCCAATTTTGACTTTACAGCTGGCCCATCTTCAGAAATCACTCAGTCCTGCCTCCAGGGCAAGATTGATGACAATAAACGTCGACCTGCGCTTGATTTGTGGAGTCATAGATATGCCTATAGTCTAACTCAACCTATATCAAATAGACTATAGTCTAACTCAACCTATTTCAAATAGACTATAGTCTAACCTATTTCAAATAGACTATAGTCTAACCTATATCAAATAGGCTATAGTCTAACTCAACCTATTTCAAATAGACTATAGTCTAACTCAACCTATTTCAAATAGACTATAGTCTAACTCAACCTATTTCAAATAGACTATAGTCTAACTCAACCTATATCAAATAGACTATAGTCTAACTCAACCTATTTCAAATAGACTATAGTCTAACTCAACCTATTTCAAATAGACTATAGTCTAACTCAACCTATATCAAATAGACTATAGTCTAACTCAACCTATTTCAAATAGACTATAGTCTAACTCAACCTATTTCAAATAGACTATAGTCTAACTCAACCTATTTCAAATAGACTATAGTCTAACTCAACCTATTTCAAATAGACTATAGTCTAACTCAACCTATTTCAAATAGACTATAGTCTAACTCAACCTATATCAAATAGACTATAGTCTAACTCAACCTATATCAAATAGACTATAGTCTAACTCAACCTATTTCAAATAGACTATAGTCTAACTCAACCTATATCAAATAGACTATAGTCTAACTCAACCTATTTCAAATAGACTATAGTCTAACTCAACCTATTTCAAATAGACTATAGTCTAACTCAACCTATATCAAATAGACTATAGTCTAACTCAACCTATTTCAAATAGACTATAGTCTAACTCAACCTATTTCAAATAGACTATAGTCTAACTCAACCTATATCAAATAGACTATAGTCTAACTCAACCTATTTCAAATAGACTATAGTCTAACTCAACCTATTTCAAATAGACTATAGTCTAACTCAACCTATATCAAATAGACTATAGTCTAACTCAACCTATATCAAATAGACTATAGTCTAACTCAACCTATTTCAAATAGACTATAGTCTAACTCAACCTATATCAAATAGACTATAGTCTAACTCAACCTATTTCAAATAGACTATAGTCTAACTCAACCTATTTCAAATAGACTATAGTCTAACTCAACCTATTTCAAATAGACTATAGTCTAACTCAACCTATTTCAAATAGACTATAGTCTAACTCAACCTATATCAAATAGACTATAGTCTAACTCAACCTATTTCAAATAGACTATAGTCTAACTCAACCTATTTCAAATAGACTATAGTCTAACTCAACCTATATCAAATAGACTATAGTCTAACTCAACCTATTTCAAATAGACTATAGTCTAACTCAACCTATTTCAAATAGACTATAGTCTAACTCAACCTATATCAAATAGACTATAGTCTAACTCAACCTATTTCAAATAGACTATAGTCTAACTCAACCTATTTCAAATAGACTATAGTCTTACTCAACCTATATCAAATAGGCTATAGTCTAACTTAACCTATATCAAATAGACTATAGTCTAACTCAACCTATATCAAATAGGCTATAGTCTAACTCAACCTATATCAAATAGACTATAGTCTAACTCAACCTATTTCAAATAGACTATAGTCTAACTCAACCTATTTCAAATAGACTATAGTCTAACTCAACCTATATCAAATAGACTATAGTCTAACTCAACCTATATCAAATAGACTATAGTCTAACTCAACCTATATCAAATAGACTATAGTCTAACTCAACCTATATCAAATAGACTATAGTCTAACTCAACCTATATCAAATAGACTATAGTCTAACTCAACCTATTTCAAATAGACTATAGTCTAACTCAACCTATTGCTTTGCAGTTTTCCCTGTTGAAAAACTGGAGCCGGCAACTGGTAAGATCAACGTTTATTGTTTCCAAATGTAATTGTGCTGCAGTGTCCGTGTCTGTTTACTTGTGTTTGTGTGTGTATGACGTGACATCACAGTAGTGACATAGTATACCTTTGTACCACCAGAAGCCTGAGGGCCAGTCTGTTTGTGCTGTCATTGCCAACTCCTCATGCTTAGTTAATGATCAATGGTGATAGCCTGGTCCCAGATCTGTTTGGTGTCTAGACTATCTAAACCCTGATATGCCCCCCTTTGCCCCGTGTCAGAGGCAGCAGACGCTGCTGTCTGAGGATGAGGAGTATACCACGGGGTCAGAGGTCACTGAGGATGAGGTGGGGGATGAAGAGGAGGCCAGCAAGAAACAAGGTAGAGTAATTAGGCTCTCTAATTGGTTTATACTCTAATTGGAAAAACTGTGTGGCTGAGAGGGATGAGGCAAAGGAAATAGCAGATATGTCTGACAACACAGTAGATTGGTAAACATAGAAATCACATAACTAAACAAAAAGAAGAAACTATACCATGAAAAAAACCCAAGTACATTTAATGAAATTCTAGGCAAAAAAAAAGTTAACTCATCTGTCATTGAGGCAGATGCCTTGTTCATAACAAAACCTTTTAATATTACCAAACACTTTAATCACTTTGTTGTTGCTGATCCTTCATATTCATGCTAGTGGTTAGAGTGTAGGGACGGCAGGGTGGCCTAGTGGTCAGAGTGTAGGGACGGCAGGGTAGCCTAGTGGTCAGAGTGTAGGGACGGCAGGGTGGCCTAGTGGTTAGAGTGTAGGGACGGCAGGGTGGCCTAGTGGTCAGAGTGTAGGGACGGCAGGGTGGCCTAGTGGTTAGAGTGTAGGGACGGCAGGGTAGCCTAGTGGTTAGAGTGTAGGGACGGCAGGGTGGCCTAGTGGTTAGAGTGTAGGGACGGCAGGGTGGCCTAGTGGTTAGAGTGTAGGGACTGCAGGGTAGCCTAGTGGTTAGAGTGTAGGGACGGCAGGTTAGCCTAGTGGTTAGAGTGTAGGGACGGCAGGGTAGCCTAGTGGTTAGTGTAGGGACGGCAGGGTAGCCTAGTGGTTAGTGTAGGGACGGCAGGTTAGCCTAGTGGTTAGAGTGTAGGGACTGCAGGTAGCCTAGTGGTTAGAGTGTAGGGACGGCAGGTTAGCCTAGTGGTTAGAGTGTAGGGACGGCAGGTTAGCCTAGTGGTTAGAGCGTTGGACTAGTAACCGGAAGGGACCAAATAATGAAAGACAAGCACTGTAGTTTTCAGTTCCACAAAGTGGGTGTGGAAGAGGTGAACAAAATGGTTGCTAATCTATAAATAAGGACAAACCACCTGGTACCGACTACCTGGATGGTAAATTGCTAAGATTTGTAGTGGAATACATTGTGACTCCTGTTGGCCACATCTTCAATTTAAGTCTAGAAGACGGTGTACCCTCAGACATGGAGAGGGGGCAAAGGTCATTCAGCTACCCAAGAATAGCAGAGTTCAAACAGCCGATCAATCAGTCTGTTAGAAGTGCTTAGCAAACTTTTGGAAAAAATCGTTTGATCAAATACAAAGTAATTTGACAGAAAATTAATTAACAAATTAATTAATTAACAACAGACTTTCAGCATGCTTATAGGGAAGGGTACTCCACATGCTTGGCACTGACACAAATTACTATTGCTTGGCACTGACACAAATGACTGATGCTTGGCTGAAATAAATTGATAGTAAGAAGATTGTGGGAGCTGCTCTGTTCGACTTCAGTGCAGCTTTTGATGTCATTGATCGTAACCTATTGCTGAAAAAAAAACGTAGGTGTAATAGATTTGCATCCTCTGCCTTATTATGGATTGAGAGTTACCTATCGAATAGAACAGAGTTTTCGTTAATGGAAGCCTGCAAATTCAGTTGACTGTGGTGTTCCGCAGGGCAGCCGACTAGGGACATTATTGTTTTTTCCATTTTTACTAATGACCTTCCACTGATTTTGAATAAAGCCTGTGTGTCTATGTACGCTGACCACTCAACCGTATACACGTCGGCTGCAACGGTAAAATAAATGACACCTTTAACATAGAGCTCCAGTTAGTTTTAGAACGGGTAACTAGCAATAGGCTGGTGCTAAAAAATGAACACATATGTAAAGCAGTGTTTTTGGGACAAATCACTCTCTCAACGCTAAACCTCATTTAGATTTATTATTGAATTAATGTGTCGATTCAGCAAGTTAAGGAGACTAAACTGCTGGGTGCCACTCTAGATAGCAAGCTGTCGTCAAAACATATAGACTCACTGGTTGCTAAAATGGGAAGAGGTCTGTCCGTGATTGGGCGTTGCTCTGCCTTCTTGACATCTCAGTCGACCAGACAGGTCCTACAGGCCCCAATTTTGTGGCATCTGGACTACTGCCCAGCTGTGGGGTCATGTGTAGTTTCACCTGGACTACTGCCCAGCTGTGGGGGTCATGTGTAGTTTCATCTGGACTACTGCCCAGCTGTGGGGTCATGTGTAGTTTCACCTGGACTACTGCCCAGCTGTGGGGTCATGTGTAGTTTCACCTGGACTACTGCCCAGCTGTGGGGTCATGTGTAGTTTCACCTGGACTACTGCCCAGCTGTGGGGTCATGTGTAGTTTCACCTGGACTACTGCCCAGCTGTGGGGTCATGTGTAGTTTCACCTGGACTACTGCCCAGCTGTGGGGTCATGTGTAGTTTCACCTGGACTACTGCCCAGCTGTGGGGTCATGTGTAGTTTCACCTGGACTACTGCCCAGCTGTGGTGTCATGTGCGGTGAAGGACATAGGTCAATTACAGTTGTTCCAGAACAAAACAGCAAGTATAGCACATCGATGGTCACAGAGGGCAATTGGCGGCATGTTACTGACAATCTCTCCTGGCTCAAAGTTGAGGAGAGTTTGACTGCATCACTATTGGTCTTCGTGCGAGGTGTTGAAGGTACAGAACTGTCTGTTCAAGCAGTTGGCACATAGTTCAGACACTCATCGGTACAACACAAGACATGCAGCCAGAGACCTCTTCAACAGTCCCCAGGTCCAGAACAGAGGCTGGGAAACACACAGTATTAAATAGAGTCATGACTACATGGAACTCTCTGGTAACCCAGGTAACTCAAGCTACCAATAAAACCAGATAAAACAACACCTTACATCACAAAGGGGCCTGTGAAGAGACACAGCCATTTCATATATCTTGTATTGTAATTGCACAGTACTATGTATTAGACCTAGATATGGTGTGTATCTAATGATATGTAGGCTATGTTTGGCATTTAAAATGTAGTTCAGTTCTCTAATAATGATCTGTATTTTGTCATGTCTCGTGGACCCCAGGAAGAGTAGCTGATACTTTGGCAGCGCCTAATGGGGATCCTATTAAATGCCAATTAGCAAAGAGGCTTTGAAACGTGGGGGGGGGGTGTATATAAATGGCATTTTCTTGATTCCTTGTGTCCTCTTTCCTCACCTTCTGAATTCTGGATGAGAAGGTCAGAGGGGAGGGACCTCTGACCTCATCTAATGGGTTTTGAGAAGGAGGCAAGGACTGAAATCGAGATTCTCCCGATGTCATAAGACCACACTGTATGTCATGATGAATCCCCACTGTGTTTATTGAAATAAATAAATATATCTAAATAAAGGTGGTAGTAGCCCACTATAGCCAGCAGGTGGCAGTGTCGTATTGGTACATGGGCTGCTCATTTTTAAACTGCATTGGGTTTGTGGACATCAGTCTACAGCTATGCACTATCATTTATAAGTGAATCATGAATGTTTGTGTACACTGCTTGTGGTTGTAACCACATATGGGGTTTCTATGTGTTCATTGTTAGCTGCTAAGAAGGCCAAGAAGTTGAGCAAACCTTTGAAGAGGCAGATGTCCTCACCCAATTTCCATCGCAAAGAGAAAGCAGTGGAGAAAGTGAGTGTACTTCACTCGTTTACCTGAGACTTAAATAATTGCAATTTTCTTACTTTTTCAAAAATCTGTTGGTTGTTTACAGACCCCTTCGAGGGACAACACTCCATTCAGGTGAGCTCAACTTCATCAACTACATGCTTCTTCATCCATTTCACCACTGTATCTCTGAAATGGTCTGTGTTTCCAGAGTGAGTGCCCAGAAGAGTAAATGGGACAGCTCTCGCTCCATTCGCTACAACCAAGACGCCCAAAGAGAGGAAGGTAACACAGGCCTCAGTTAACTTTGTGTGTGTTCCGATAGTTGTGCATTCTAATTGTTCTCCCCTCTCTCTCTCTCTCTCTCTCTCTCTCTCTCTCACCCTCTCTCTCTCTCTCTCTCTCTCTCTCTCTCTCTCTCTCTCCCTCTCTCTCTCACCCACCCTCTGTCTCTCTCGCTCTCTCTCTCTTACCCTCTCTCTCTCTCTCTCTCTCTCACCCACCCTCTCTCTCTCACCCACCCTCTCTCTCTCACCCTCTCTCTCTCACCCTCTCTCTCTCTCACCCTCCCTCCCTCTCTCTCTCCCTCTCTCTCACCCTCTCTCTCACTCCCTCTCTCACCCTCTCTCCCTCTCTCACCCTCTCTCTCACCCTCTCTCTTTCACCCTCTCTCTTTCACCCTCTCTCCCTCTCTCTCTCTCCCTCTCTCTTTCACCCTCTCTCCCTCTCTCTCTCTCCCTCTCCCTCTCTCACCCTCTCTCTGCCTCCCCCCCAGACCAGCGGCGTATGGTGGAGATCATTGGTCACCTGACTAAGATTAGATTTGGAGATCAGGAACAGAGGAAGTCCAAGGACACTAAAGACGTGTGTTTTACTGAGTCGATTACAGTCGACTTCATTTACATTGTGTTTGTGTATAGTGTGGTTGTCACTGGTGTACCACCCCCCTGTTGTGGTTGTATAATGTGTAGTTGTGGTTGTATAATGTGTGGTTGTGGTTGTATAATGTGTAGTTGTGGTTGTATAATGTGTGGTTGTGGTTGTATAATGTGTAGTTGTATAATGTGTGGTTGTATAATGTTTAGTTGTGGTTGTATAATGTGTGGTTGTATAATGTGTGGTTGTGGTTGTATAATGTGTGGTTGTATAATGTGTGGTTGTGGTTGTATAATGTGTGGTTGTATAATGTGTGGTTGTGGTTGTATAATGTGTGGTTGTATAATGTGTGGTTGTGGTTGTATAATGTGTGGTTGTATAATGTGTGGTTGTGGTTGTATAATGTGTGGTTGTATAATGTGTGGTTGTGGTTGTATAATGTGTGGTTGTGGTTGTATAATGTGTGGTTGTATAATGTGTGGTTGTTCCAGCGTGCAGCAGGGATCTACTCCAGACTAGAGGCCCAGTTTAAGTCCTCCTCCCAGGCCAGGGGACGACAGAGTGGCCCTGAGAAAACCCTCAGGTATGTACTTACACACACAGTGTCTCCCCCTACCCTCCTCAGTCTCCCCCTACCCTCCTCAGTCTCCCCCTACCCTCCTCAGTCTCCCCCTACCCTCCTCAGTCTCCCCCTACCCTCCTCTGTCTCCCCCTAGCCTGCTACCCTCCTCTGTCTTCCCTACCCCCTACCCTCCTCTGTCTCCCCCTAGCCTCCTACCCTCCTCTGTCTCCCCCTAGCCTCCTACCCTCCTCTGTCTTCCCCTACCCTCCTACCCTCCTCTGTCTCCCCCTACCCTCCTCTGTCTCCCCCTACCCTCCTCTGTCTCCCCCTACCCTCCTCTGTCTCCCCCTACCCTCCTCTGTCTCCCCCTACCCTCCTCTGTCTCCCCCTTTTCTGAATTAGTTGTCCCCCCTTTCTTGTCTTCTTTTAGAGTGAAGCCACGCTTCAGCCAAGCTCGAACCACATAGATATTGGAAAGAGGAGGAGGGAAGGAGGAAGAAAAGAGGAGGAGGAGGGAAGGAGGAAGACAGGAGGGAGAAGAGGAGAAGGAGCAGGGAAGGAGTAAGACAAGAGGAGGAAGGAAAAGTGAGAGGAGGAGGAGAGAAAGAGAGCAGAGGAGGAAGAGGGAGGAAATCAGTGGAGCAAACTGACCCAAATGTGTACTGGCAACCTGGCAGCAGCTGACCCTCAACCCCATCTTGCTCCAATGTGCCCCTGTTAAAAATGTATGCCTGTATTCATAAAGAGTCTAAAAGTAGGAGTGCTGATCTAGGAACAGTTTCTCTTAGAATATACTGAATGGACAGGGGAGACCTGATCCTAGATCAGCCCTCCTCCTCTGAGACACTTGATAAATACAGGCCCTGGTCCTGCATTGGTCGTCTTTAGTTCAGGAGGCCTGGTTTTGCCGTAGGCCTTTCTAGCCCACTTAGAACCCAGTCTAGAACCCAGTCCAGCCCGTCAGCCTGACTCAGGTGACTTTGTATCGATCACATTTCCTCCTATCTCCCATTAACTCTATATTACAATGCAATAGGTCACCTAAACCTGTATGCCATAGAATATAATAGACTTTAACATAGAAGCTACCTTGTGGTGAGTAATAGGAGTGGTGAGCAGTAGGTAGATGATGGTTTAATGAAATGCCCGCTGTTTCTATATCTGTCTGTGTTGGCCGTATCGCACACTACTGGGCCTAAGAGGACATGGGTGGACGGAGGCAGTCAGAAATAAAAGTTACATCCCCACCATTTATCTACCCGAGCAACTTTTCTGTGTCTTGCATGAGGGTGCAGGTTCATGTGGGGCATTTCGTTCAGTTTAACTACTCTCCATTAGATGTCATTATATCACAGAAGAAAATCAATCAGTTATTCTTTGTTCGTGGTAAGTTCTGTACACAGGTCATTATATTGGGTGATGCAGTGGTCTGAAGAACTGCATCTTAGTGCTAGAGGCGTCACTACAGACCCTGGTTCATTTCCCCGACCGTGATTTGGGAGTCCCATAGGGCAGCGCACAAAGCGTCGTCTGGGTTTGGCCGTCAGTTAATTGTTCGTGGTAAGTTCTGTGCACTGGTTATTTTTAAAATTCCATTATTGTCCATTAGATGGCAGCATTGTCTTTCACATTGACAACAGAACAGTTTCTGCCGGTCAAATCCACTTTACCCCACTGACCCCACCAAGGACACCTACCTCACCGAGATTGCATGACATTTGTTTGTGCTGTTCATACTGTCTGTCTTGCCCTCAGAGATGGAAAATTAAAGACAAAGGGAGAATATGGGCTGTTGATAAGAAGGGTAATGCATATTATTAAAATCTCTAGGTCTTTTATTGAACTGGGCAAGTCTAGTCAAGGTCTAAGCCCTTAAATCTCAATATCTACTAAGCGAACATATGGAATTGTTTTTCAGGTGGATCATTTAGCCATTTGATTTGGAATTTTAGGATGAATATATATAATTTTTAAATCATTTTATGAAACATTGAATTTAGCCTTTACTGCTATAACCAATAGGAACGCAATGAATAACACATTTGTACATGGCAAAACAGACAAGTCATAAAATGTCTAATCAGGTTGAAGTGTCTGTCCTACATCTCTGAGAGAGAAGAATACTGGTTTTATTTCCCAGTTGAACCATGTTTTGTCACGTTGTTCATATTAGTTTGTTACGCAAACGGTTGGGGTTTTAAGGATCATTTCGTGAAGACGGTTGGGGTTTTATAGATCATTTCGTGAAGATTTTATTTTCCGGATCCTCTCGTGTAGAAAAAGACTGCTCTCTCAAAGCCCCGTGTTATGGAATAGGCGCAAACTTTATATCGGACGAAAGAGGGGATTGAGTTGCAGCCACTACAAGAAACGGCAAGTCTAGTTTCAACACAAAAGTTGTTCTTGGAAAGACGAGGCAGGGTGAGTAAAAATAGAAACACTGGGGCATGAGTTTGTGTAGGGGGGTTCATTCTCTCCTTCCCATGCAGTATGGGCACTGGGGTCTCTCTTACGCTCCTTCTCGCCATGTGGCTGGCCAGCTGGGAGGTTTACGTGGGTAACAGGCTTCCTCCACAACTCTGAGAAGTCTATATTTATAACCTCAGCAAGGGGGGGCTAGGATTTTGTACCAAATGGCGCCCTCTCCCCTATATAGTGATAGTGCACTATATAGGGATTAGGATGCCATTTGGAGTGTATCTGGGCACCTTCCCAGCGGTGCTGTGAGCTCTTCAAAAGGGATGCCATACCAGGGCTATGGCTCACTGGAAGCAGACCTGGGTTCAAACACTACTCAACATCTTTCAAACGTTAAGTATTTGCTCTCCTCTTCCTGGAGTGCCAGGTGGGAAGGGTTTGCACTTTTAAATCTAATTAATTGGTTCCATTAAGCCAGGCAAACTCAATCAAGCACCTATACAGTATTTCAACTGATTTTGATTAGTATTTAAACCCAGGTTTGTTCCCTGGAAGTGGGTCATAGGGGAGAGGGTCTCTGGTTACCCCCAGAGAACTGCCCCCTGTGTGAGATGGGTTTAGTGATCATTTCAGCACAAGCTCTGCGTTCATGAATTATTACCAAAAAAGTTGCATGGCTGACTTCATCACTAAACGAAACATGGCTGACTTCATCACTAAACGAAACATGGCTGACTTCATCACTAAACGAAACATGGCTGACTTCATCACTAAACGAAACATGGCTGACTTCATCACTAAACGAAACATGGCTGACTTCATCACTAAACGAAACATGGCTGACTTCATCACTAAACGAAACATGGCTGACTTCATCACTAAACGAAACATGGCTGAACCCTGTCAGCAGAATGGGGCTGTAGTACTTCTAATGGAGAGGAGGTCGGCAGAATGGGGCTGTATGTAGTACTTCCAATGGAGAGGAGGTCGGCAGAATGGGGCTGTAGTACTTCTAATGGAGAGGAGGTCAGCAGAATGGGGCTGTAGTACTTACATTTACATTACATTTAAGTCATTTAGCAGACGCTCTTATCCAGTACTTCTAATGGAGAGGAGGTCAGCAGAATGGGGCTGTAGTACTTCTAATGGAGAGGAGGTCGGCAGAATGGGGCTGTATGTAGTACTTCCAATGGAGAGGAGGTCGGCAGAATGGGGCTGTAGTACTTCTAATGGAGAGGAGGTCAGCAGAATGGGGCTGTAGTACTTCTAATGGAGAGGAGGTCGGCAGAATGGGGCTGTAGTACTTCTAATGGAGAGGTCAGCAGAATGGGGCTGTAGTACTTCTAATGGAGAGGAGGTCAACAGAATGGGGCTGTAGTACTTCTAACGGAGAGGAGGTCAGCAGAATGGGGCTGTAGTACTTCTAACGGAGATGAGGTCAGCAGAATGGGGCTGTAGTACTTCTAATGGAGAGGAGGTCAGCAGAATGGGGCTGTAGTACTTCTAATGGAGAGGTCAACAGAATGGGGCTGTAGTACTTCTAATGGAGAGGTCAACAGAATGGGGCTGTAGTACTTCTAATGGAGAGGAGGTCAGCAGAATGGGGCTGTAGTTCTAATGGAGGTCAGCAGAATGGGGCTGTAGTTCTAATGGAGAGGTCAGCAGAATGGGGCTGTAGTTCTAATGGAGAGGTCAGCAGAATGGGGCTGTAGTCCTTCTAATGGAGAGGAGGTCAGCAGAATGGGGCTGTAGTACTTCTAATGGAGAGGAGGTCAACAGAATGGGGCTGTAGTACTTCTAATGGAGAGGTCAGCAGAATGGGGCTGTAGTTCTAATGGAGGTCAGCAGAATGGGGCTGTAGTTCTAATGGAGGTCAGCAGAATGGGGCTGTAGTTCTAATGGAGATGAGGTCAGCAGAATGGGGCTGTAGTCCTTCTAATGGAGAGGTCAGCAGAATGGGGCTGTAGTCCTTCTAATGGAGAGGTCAGCAGAATGGGGCTGTAGTTCTAATGGAGAGATCAGCAGAATGGGGCTGTAGTTCTAATGGAGAGGTCAGCAGAATGGGGCTGTAGTTCTAATGGAGAGGTCAGCAGAATGGGGCTGTAGTTCTAATGGAGAGGTCAGCAGAATGGGGCTGTAGTTCTAATGGAGAGGTCAGCAGAATGGGGCTGTAGTTCTAATGGAGGTCAGCAGAATGGGGCTGTAGTTCTAATGGAGAGGTCAGCAGAATGGGGCTGTAGTACTTCTAATGGAGATGAGGTCAGCAGAATGGGGCTGTAGTCCTTCTAATGGAGATGAGGTCAGCAGAATGGGGCTGTAGTTCTAATGGAGAGATCAGCAGAATGGGGCTGTAGTTCTAATGGAGAGGTCAGCAGAATGGGGCTGTAGTTCTAATGGAGAGATCAGCAGAATGGGGCTGTAGTTCTAATGGAGAGGTCAGCAGAATGGGGCTGTAGTTCTAATGGAGAGATCAGCAGAATGGGGCTGTAGTTCTAATGGAGAGGTCAGCAGAATGGGGCTGTAGTTCTAATGGAGAGGTCAGCAGAATGGGGCTGTAGTTCTAATGGAGATTCTCTATCTAAACTGTTCTGTGTTTAGCTGGAGCTTGTCACAGGCATCCATGATATAGAGGACTGGACCTCCCTCCATAAACAGAGTATTTTGTTTCAGTGTGAGACAGTCAGCGTAACCTTTAGTGGAATACCACTAGGTAATCAGTGATTAGTGGGGGGGGGGGTCGTTTTACTGCAGCCCAACCTTGGCCAAAGATGTTAAAATGGAAATTGACACGCCACAGGAATATCTAGTGTGTGTTGTGAGAGCTCAGACACTGGCATAAAGAGGGCAGAGTGACGCAGTGACACATCATCAGCCTCATGTTTCACTAGAAATCAGTTGGTGTGTTCACCTCAGCCAGAGAGAGGGGAAGTGGGCAAGATTCTGCCAGCCTGTCAGTATAGAGAACAGGAGACGGGGCCTGTAGCCAGTGATGGTTCCTAGAACAGTCATCTCTGAGCAGTTACCACCATCCCTCAGTTCTCTCTCTGAGCAGTTACCACCATCCCTCAGTTACCACCATCCCTCAGTTCTCTATCAGATCAGTTACCACCATCCCTCAGTTACCACCATCCCTCAGTTCTCTATCAGAGCAGTTACCACCATCCCTCAGTTCTCTATCTGAGCAGTTACCACCATCCCTCAGTTCTCTCTCAGATCAGTTACCACCATCCCTCAGTTACCACCATCCCTCAGTTCTCTATCTGAGCAGTTACCACCATCCCTCAGTTCTCTATCAGATCAGTTACCACCATCCCTCAGTTACCACCATCCCTCAGTTCTCTATCAGATCAGTTACCACCATCCCTCAGTTCTCTATCAGATCAGTTACCACCATCCCTCAGTTCTCTCTCAGATCAGTTACCACCATCCCTCAGTTCTCTATCAGATCAGTTACCACCATCCCTCAGTTCTCTATCAGATCAGTTACCACCATCCCTCAGTTCTCTATCAGATCAGTTACCACCATCCCTCAGTTCTCTCTCAGATCAGTTACCACCATCCCTCAGTTCTCTCTCAGATCAGTTACCACCATCCCTCAGTTCTCTATCAGATCAGTTACCACCATCCCTCAGTTCTCTATCAGATCAGTTACCACCATCCCTCAGTTCTCTCTCAGATCAGTTACCACCATCCCTCAGTTCTCTCTCAGATCAGTTACCACCATCCCTCAGTTCTCTATCAGATCAGTTACCACCATCCCTCAGTTCTCTCTCAGATCAGTTACCACCATCCCTCAGTTCTCTATCAGATCAGTTACCACCATCCCTCAGTTCTCTATCAGATCAGTTACCACCATCCCTCAGTTCTCTATCAGATCAGTTACCACCATCCCTCAGTTCTCTATCAGATCAGTTACCACCATCCCTCAGTTACCACCATCCCTCAGTTACCACCATCCCTCAGTTCTCTCTCAGATCAGTTACCACCATCCCTCAGTTCTCTATCAGATCAGTTACCACCATCCCTCAGTTACCACCATCCCTCAGTTCTCTATTAGATCAGTTACCACCATCCCTCAGTTACCACCATCCCTCAGTTCTCTATCAGAGCAGTTACCACCATCCCTCAGTTCTCTATCAGATCAGTTACCACCATCCCTCAGTTCTCTATCAGAGCAGTTACCACCATCCCTCAGTTCTCTATCAGATCAGTTACCACCATCCCTCAGTTACCACCATCCCTCAGTTCTCTATTAGATCAGTTACCACCATCCCTCAGTTACCACCATCCCTCAGTTCTCTATCAGAGCAGTTACCACCATCCCTCAGTTACCACCATCCCTCAGTTCTCTCTCAGATCAGTTACCACCATCCCTCAGTTCTCTCTCAGATCAGTTACCACCATCCCTCAGTTCTCTATCAGATCAGTTACCACCATCCCTCAGTTCTCTATCAGATCAGTTACCACCATCCCTCAGTTCTCCCTCAGTTCTATCAGATCAGTTACCACCATCCCTCAGTTCTCTATCAGAT
>NW_025750825.1:0-17547 GCF_021184085.1 Oncorhynchus gorbuscha | reverse complement strand
CAGGCTGATTGAGGTAGTATGTTGATCTGGTTAAAGTGACTATGCATATATGATAAACAGAGAGTAGCAGCAGCGTAAAAGAGGGGTTGGGGGGAGACAATGCAACCATTGGTTACCTGTTCAGGAGTCTTATGGCTTGGGGGTAAAACTGTTGAGAAGCTGTTTTGTCCTAGACTTGGCACTCCGGTACTGCTTGCCATGCGGTAGTAGAGAGAACAGTCTATGGTTGGGATCTTTGACAATGTTTAGGTCTTCCTCTGACACCACCTGGTGTAGAGGTCCTGGATTGCAGGCAGCAAGGCCCCAGTGATGTACTGGGCCATACACACTTCCCTCTGTAGTGCCTTGCGGTCGGAGGCCAAGTAGTTGTCATACCAGGCAGTGATGCAACCGATGTTGCAGCTGTAGAACCTTTTGAGGATCTCAGGACCCATACAACTCTTTTTAGTTTCCTGAGGGGGAATAGGCTTTGTCGTGTCCTCTTCAAGACTGTCTTGGTGTGTTTGGAACAATCTAGTTTGTTGTTGATGTGGACACCAAGAACTTGAATCTCTCAACCTGCTCCTCTACAGCCCCGTCGATGGGAATGGGGACGTGCTCGGTCCATTTCCTGTAGTCCACAATCAGCTCCTTCGTCTTGGTTACATTGAGGGATAGGTTGTTATTCTATCACCTCTATCACATTAAAATGCACATGTTCCAGAAGGCATTTCTGCTAAAGGTGAATTAAAAGCCTCTTCTGTGAAGAAGTGACATACGCCTAGCTTACTGAAACAGGTATTTGATTAGACTGTAATGTTATAGTGTAGGGAGGAGGGCAAATGTATGTGCACTATTAGTAAACGGTAGAGCGAGGCTGGAGGTAAATGGTAGAGCGAGGCTGGAGGTAAATGGTAGAGCGAGGCTGGAGGTAAATGGTAGAGCGAGGCTGGGGGTAAATGGTAGAGCGAGGCTGGGGGTAAATGGTAGAGCGAGGCTGGGGGTAAATGGTAGAGCGAGGCTGGGGGTAAATGGTAGAGCGAGGCTGGGGGTAAATGGTAGAGCGAGGCTGGGGGTAAAATGGTAGAGCGAGGCTGGGGGTAAATGGTAGAGCGAGGCTGGGGGTAAATGGTAGAGCGAGGCTGGGGGTAAATGGTAGAGCGAGGCTGGGGGTAAATGGTAGAGCGAGGCTGGAGGTAAATGGTAGAGCGAGGCTGGGGGTAAATGGTAGAGCGAGGCTGGGGGTAAATGGTAGAGCGAGGCTGGGGGTAAATGGTAGAGCGAGGCTGGGGGTAAATGTAGAGCGAGGCTAAAAACGGTAGAGCTGACAATGGCAGGGACTGGCCCTGTTGTCCTACTACTTTGAGTTAGGTCAGTTGTATTTAGGTTAGGTTCCAGCCTGACATCTCCCTGATGTTGTCTCTCCAGCTGGGTGATAATGGCAGGGACCGTCCTGCTGGCCTACTACTTTGAGCCGACCGACACGTTCCGGCATCCACGCCCAGGGGCTCTTCCACGCATGCTGACCTGATGAAGCCGTACTCCGGTGTACGAGAGCAGCTCATCCCTCCCTCATCTACTGCGTGGTCGCGCTGTTCCCACCACCATCGTGAGTACTAGGTTACTGACGGACTCTGTCCTGTGCCCCTCGCTTCTTTCTCTTTCTCTGTCACAATAAGGCTCTACCACCATCGTGAGTACTAGGTTACTGACGGACACTCTGTCTCTGTGCCCCTTCGCTCCTCTTCTGTCACAATAAGGCTCCCACCACCATCGTGAGTACTAGGTTACTGACGGACCCTGTCCTGTGCCCCTTCGCCTCTTTTCTCTCTCTGTCACAAGGCTCCCACCACCATCGTGAGTACTAGGTTACTGACGGACTCTGTCTTGCTGGCTCTGCCCTCCCTGTGCCCCCTCGCTCCTCTTTCTCTCTCTCTGTCACAATAAGGCTCCCACCACCATCGAAAGTACTAGGTTACTGACGGACTCTGTCTCTGTGCCCCTCGCTCTTCTTCTCTGTCACAATAAGGCTCCCACCACCACTTGAGTACTAGGTTACTGACGGACTCTGCCTCTGTAGCCCCTCGCTCCTCTTTGTCTCTCTCTGTCACAATAAGGCTCCCACCACCATCGTGAGTACTCAGGTTACTGACTGACTCTTAGTCCCTGTGCCCCTCGCTCCTCTTTCTCTCTCTCTGTCACAATAAGGCTCCCCCACCATCGGAGTACTAGGTTACGACGGACTCTGTCTTCTGTGCCCCCTCGCTCCTCTTTGTCTCTCTCTGTCACACAATAAGGCCCCACCACCATCGTGAGTACTAGGTTACTGACGACTTGTCTCTGCTCCTCGCTCCTTCTTTCTCTCTCTCTCTCTGTCACAATAAGGCTCCCACCATCGTGAGTACTAGGTTACTGACGGACTCTGCCCTGTGCCCCCTCGCCCTCTTCTCTGTCAAGCAATAAGGCTCCCCACCACCATCGTGAGTACTAGGTTACTGACGGACTCTGTCTTGCTGGCTCTGCTCCTCTGTCTCTAAAGCCCCTCGCTCCTCTTTCTCTCTGTCACAATAAGGCTCCCCATCGCCATCTTGAGTACAGTAACTGTTTTTCTGTCTTTTCACTCGCTATCTTTTCTTTCTCAGTAAATCATCTCACCTTATCCTCCATTATCTTTGTATTATATATTTAATGAAGAGATATATATATATCCTACTGATGTAGGCTCTTAATTTGATCACTTTGTGGTTGAGAATTTACTTGTATTTGAGTTTTTAAGAAGGCTTCTGAAGTTTATAATTTCCACTTTTTTTTCAGACTTGATTTCCCTTCCTGAAAAAGTATTATTCCTCCTGTATCAAACTGGCTCGAATTAAAATCCTGCATCTGTATTATTTAAAGATTACATTTACATTTACATTTAAGTCATTTAGCAGACGCTCCTTATCCAGAGCGACTTACAAATTGGTGCATTCACCTTATGACATCCAGTGGGACAGTCACTTAACAATAGTGCATCTAAAACTTAGGGGGTGGGGTGAGAGGGATTACTTAACCTATCCTAGGTATTCCTTAAAGAGGTGGGGTTTCAGGTGTCTCCGGAAGGTGGTGATTGACTCCGCTGTCCTGGCGTCGTGAGGAGTTTGTTCCACCATTGGGGGCCAGAGCAGCGAACAGTTTTGACTGGGCTGAGCGGGGAGCTGTACTCTCTCAGTGGTAGGGAGGCGAGCAGGCCAGAGGTGGATGAACGCAGTGCCCTTGTTTGGGTGTAGGGCCTGATCAGAGCCTGGAGGTACTGAGGTGCCGTTCCCCTCACAGCCCGCAAAGCACCATGGTCTTAGCGGATGCGAGCTTCAACTGAAGCCAGTGGAGAGAACGGAGGAGCGGGGTGACGTGAGAACTTGGGAAGGTTGAACACCAGACGGGCTGGCGGCGTTCTGATGAGTTGAAGGGGTTTAATGGCACAGGCAGGAGCCCAGCCAACAGCGAGTTGCAGTAATCCAGACGGGAGATGACAAGTGCCTGGATTAGGACCTGCGCCCGCTTCCTGTGAGAGGCAGGGTCAGCATCATGGGATGTTGTAGAGCATGAACCTACAGGAACGGGCCACCGCCTTGATGTTAGCTGAGAACGACAGGGTGTTGTCCAGGATCACGCCAAGGTTCTTGGCGCTCTGGGAGGAGGACACAATGGAGTTGTCAACCGTGATGGCGAGATCATGGAACTGGCAGTCCTTCCTCGGGAGGAAGAGCAGCTCCGTCTTGCCGAGGTTCAGCTTGAGGTGGTGATCCGTCATCCACACTGGGATATGTCTGCCAGACATGCAGAGATGCGATTCGCCACCTGGTCATCAGAAGGGGGAAAGGAGAAGATTAATTGTGTGTCGCCTGCATAGCAATGATAAGAGAGACCATGTGAGGTTATGACAGAGCCAAGTGACTTGGTGTATAGCGAGAATAGGAGAGGCCAAGAACAGAGCCCTGGGGGACACCAGTGGTGAGAGCGCGTGGTGAGGAGACAGATTCGCCA
Organism: Oncorhynchus gorbuscha; assembly: GCF_021184085.1. Classification (NCBI taxonomy): domain Eukaryota; kingdom Metazoa; phylum Chordata; class Actinopteri; order Salmoniformes; family Salmonidae; genus Oncorhynchus; species Oncorhynchus gorbuscha. The sequence goes on along the minus strand of NW_025750825.1, from coordinate 13,542 downwards.
CGCCACCTGGTAGGAGCGACCTGTCAGGTAGGACGAATCCAAGCGTGGGCCGCGCCGAGATGCCCAACTCGGGAGAGGGTGGAGAGGGAGGATCTGATGGTTCACACAGTATCAAGGCAGCCGATAGATCTAGAAGGATGAGAGCAGAGAGAGAGAGTAGCTTTAGCAGTGCGGAGCGCCTCCGGATACAGAGGAGAGCAGTCTCAGTTGAATGACTAGTCTTGAAACCTGACTGATTTGGATCAAGAAGGTCATTCAGAGAGAGATAGCGGGAGAGCTGGCCAAGGACGGCACGTTCAAAGAGTTTTTGGAGAGAAAAGAAAGAAGGGATACTGGTCTGTAATTGTTGACATCGGAGGGATCGAGTGTAGGTTTTTTCAGAAGGGGTGCAACTCTCGCCTCTCTTGAAGACGGAAGGGACGTAGCCAACGGTCAGGGATGAGTTGATGAGCGAGGTGAGGTAAGGGAGAAGGTCTCCGGAAATGGTCTGGAGAAGAGAGGAGGGATAGGGTCAAGCGGGCAGGTTGTTGGGGCGGCGTCGTCACAAGACGCGAGATTTCATCTGGAGAGAGAGGGGAGAAAGAGGTCAGAGCACAGGGTAGGGCAGTGTGAGCAGAACCAGCGGTGCCGTTTGACTTAGCAACGAGGATCGGATGTCGTCGACCTTCTTTTTCAAAATGGTTGACGAAGTCATCTGCAGAGAGGGAGGAGGGGGGAGGGGGCGGAGGATTCAGGAGGGAGGAGAAGGTGGCAAAGAGCTTCCTAGGGCTGGAGGCAGAAGCTTGGAATTTAGCGTGGTAGAAAGTGGCTTTAGCAGCAGAGACAGAGGAGGAAAATGTAGAGAGGAGGGAGGAAAGGATGCCAGGTCCGCAGGGGAGGCGAAGTTTTCCTCCATTTCGCTCGGGCTGCCCGGAGCCCTGTTCTGTGAGCTCGCAATGAGTCATCGAGCCACGGAGCGGGAGGGGAGGACCGAGCCGGCCTGGAGGATAGGGGACATAGAGAGTCAAGGGATGCAGAGAGGGAGGAGAGGAGGGTTGAGGAGGCAGAATCAGGAGATAGGTGGGAGAAGGTTTGAGCGGAGGGAAGAGATGATAGGATGGAAGAGGAGAGAGTAGCGGGGAGAGAGAGCGAAGGTTGGGACGGCGCGATACCATCCGAGTAGGGGGCAGTGGGAGGTGTTGGATGAGAGCGAGAGGGAAAAGGATACAAGGCAGTGGTCGGAGACTTGGAGGGGAGTTGCAATGAGGTTAGTGGAAGAACAGCATCTAGTAAAGATGAGGTCGAGCGTATTGCCTGCCTTGTGAGTAGGGGGAAGGTGAGAGGGTGAGGTCAAAAGAGGAGAGGAGGGAAAGAAGGAGGCAGAGAGGAAAGAGTCAAAGGTAGACGTGGGGAGGTTAAAGTCGCCCAGAACTGTGAGAGGTGAGCCGTCCTCAGGAAAGGAGCTTATCAAGGCATCAAGCTCATTGGATGAACTCTCCGAGGAACCTGGAGGGCGATAAATGATAAGGATGTTAAGCTTGAAAGGGCTGACAGCATGGAATTCAAAGGAGGCGATAGACAGATGGGTAAGGGAGAAAGAGAGAATGACCACTTGGGAGAGATGAGGATCCCGGTGCCACCACCCCGCTGACCAGACGCCTCGGGGTGTGCGGAACACGTGGGCGGACGAAGAGAGAGCAGTAGGAGTAGCAGTGTTGTCTGTGGTGATCCATGTTTCCGTCAGTGCCAAGAAGTCGAGGGACTGAGGGAGGCATAGGCTGAGATGAACTCTGCCTTGTTGACCGCAGATTGGCAGTTCCAGAGGCTACCGGAGACCTGAACTCCACGTGGGTCGTGCGCGCTGGGACCACCAGAGTAGGGTGGCCGCGGCCACGCGGTGAGGAGCGCTGGCGGGTCTGTGCAGAGAGGAGAGAACAGGGATAAACAGACACATAGTTGACAGGCTACAGAAGAGGCTACGCTAATGCAAAGGAGATTGAATGACAAGTGGACTACACGCCTCGAATGTTCAGAAAGTTAAGCTACGTAGCAAGAATCTTATTGACTAAAATGATTAAAATGATACAGTACTGCTGAAGTAGGGCCAGCTGGCAGTGGGTGTTAGCTTGTTGACACTACACTAATCAAGTCGTTCCGTTGAGTGTAATAGTTTCTGCAGTGTTGCTATTCGGGGCTAGCAGGCTAGCTAGCAGTGTTGTTTACGTTACGCTGCTAAAAGAACGACAATAGATGGCTAGCGAACCTAGAAAATCGCCTAGACTACACAATTATCTTTGATACAAAGACGGCTATGTAGCTAGCTAAGTAGCTAGCTACGATCAAACAAATCAAACCGTTGTACTGTAATGAAATGAAGTGAAAATGTGATACAACCTGTGAATGCGACCGGTAGTTGAGTTCCATTTGCCTCATTTCTACTGAAATATTGATTTCTAGGTTTAATTATGACTGCTAGATTCACTGGAGGAAAAAAACAGATGTTTTTTAAGTCACTGAGGCACTGACACGGTTTCATTAGTCGAAAGAATGAACACTAGATGGCACTGTTGCTACACTGTAGATCTACTGCCTACAGTTCGGCAGCAGCCATAGCAGCTCTACATGCCTTCTCTGGCACCTTTATTTAACCAGGCAAGTCAGTTAAGATCAAATTCTTATTTACAATGACGGCCTACCAGGGAACAGCGGGTTAACTGCCTTGTTCAGGGGCAGAACAACAGATTCGTACCTTGTCAGCTCGGGGATTCGATCCAGCAACCTTTCAGTTAATGGCCCAGTGCTCTAACTACTAGGCTACCTGCTGCCCAAGGTAGCCTACCATTACACCCACACTCAATAAATAATAATATATACTATTTAGCATAAACTTTTATCCTAAGTGACTTAGTAATTCAAGTGTTTTACTTGCTATATTGTATTTACTTTGCCACCATGGCCTTTTTTGCCTTTACCTCCTTATCTCACCTCATATTGTATATAGACATATTTTCCTACTGTATTATTGACTGTATGTTTGTTTTACAACTCTGTGTTGTTGTATGTGTCGAACTGCTTTGCTTTATCTTGGCCAGGTCGTAATTTAAAGGTGGATTAGATAAATAAATCCATAAAGGTCCTGCATGTTCATGTGGACCTCAGTGGATTCCAACATATCCTGCTGCTTTACCAACTGAACCAAGACCAACTAACACCTCTAGACTAGTGTTACATTTTAGTCATTTATCAGACGTGCTTATCCAGAGTGACTTAGTGGCATTATTTAAAGACATTTAAAGTGACTAGTGATACCTTTAAGTAATTTTTAAAAAAGTGGCCAGTGATTTCAATCTGTGTGTTGGCAGCAGCCTCTCCGATAGCGGTGGCTGTTTAACAGTCTGATGGCCATGATGGAAGCTGATTTTCAGTCTCTCGGTCCCAGCTTTGATGCACCTGTACTGACCTCACCTTCTGGATGATAGCGGGGTGAACAGGCAGTGGCTCGGGTGGTTGTTGTCCTTGCTGATATTTTTGGACTTCTTGTAACATCAGGTGCTGTAGGTGTCCTGGAGGGCAGGTAGTTTGCCCCGATGATGCATTGGTAGACCTCACTACCCTCTTGGAGAGCCCTGTGGTTGAGGGCAGTGCAGTTGCCGTACCAGGTGGTGATACAGCCCGACAGGATGTTCTCGATTGTGCATCTGTAAAAGTTTGAGGGTTATAGGTGACACAAGGGTTAGGGCTGGGTGTTAATGCTAATTTGTCGGGACATGGACTCTACAAGGTTAGGCTCAATATGTTTAACATTACCATGTATCTGTCATCAGATCTTCATCGGGGAGGTATCCATGTACATCATGAAGTCCACACGGGCGGTGCTTCTAACCCAGGAGAAGACCATGGTGACGGAAGTGCTGCTACCTGAACGCCTTACCAGAGAGTCATCAGGTTTATTGTTAATTATTGGTGACCTACTGGTCATGTCAGTGGTGTTACTCGTATATTAGATGTTGAACGTAGTTACATGTTGAGTAGCCAACTCTTAGCAAACTATTTTATAGTATTTAAAAAAATATATATTTTAAAAAAGTCATTTAGCTGACATTCTTATTCATAGCGACTTATTGCAGCAATTAGGTTTAAGTGCATATTGATAGATTTTTCACCTAGTCAGCTCAGGGATTTGAACTAGCAACCTTTGTTACTGGCCCACCTTCTCTTAACCATTAGGCTTCCATACAAACATCTGCTGCAGATTAACATGGGGCCCATTCAGTTAGTCTGATTGAAGCTGTAATTATGAGAGCAGTTTGGAACTCTCCAAGATGTCTTCACGGTTTCTACTGACGACCCTTCTCTCCAGTAGAACGTCTGTCAGGGTGCTCAATGACACTGCGTCAGGGTGCTCAATGACACTGCGTCAGGGTGCTCAATGACACCGCGTCAGGGTGCTCAATGACACCGTGTCAGGGTGCTCAATGACACCGTGTCAGGGTGCTCAATGACACCGTGTCAGGGTGCTCGGACACGTGTCAGGGTGCTCAATGACACCGCGGCCAGGGTGCTCAATGACACCGCGTCAGGCGTGCTCAATGGCATCGCGTCAGGGTGCTCAATGGCACCGCGTCAGGTGCTCAATGGCACCGCGTCAGGGTGCTCCAATGGCACCGCTCAATGGCATCACGTCAGGGTGCCCAATGGCACCCCAATGGCACCCGTGTTACACTACATCTGTGTTAAAAATGCATCCCAAAATGGCACTTTATTCCTCACATAGTACACTACTTTGACCAGCACACACAGGGCCCTGGTCAAAAGTAGTGCACTGTGTAGGGAATATGGTTCCATTTGGGACATAGCCCAGCCTTTGTTGTCAGTCTCTCCCCCGCAGACAGAGGGGCACCACCAGGCTCAGAGTATTACAATATAAAGGGCAGATAATAAGTCATATTTCATGAACATTGGAAATGAAGCATTTAGTTTCATGTGTCTGTCTTTTCTCTCTCTGTTCGTCTCTCTCTCTCTCTCTCTCTCTCTCTGTTCGTCTCTCTCTCTCTCTCTCTGTTCGTCTCTCTCTCTCTCTCTCTCTCTCTGTCTCTCTCTCTCTCTGTTCTCTGTTCGTCTCTCTCTCTCTCTCTCTCTCTGTTCTCTCTCTCTCTCTCTGTCTCTCTCTCTCTCTCTCTGTTGTCTCTTCTCTCTCTCTCTCTCTCTCTGTTCGTCTCTCTCTCTCTCTCTCTCTCTCTTCTCTCTCTCTCTGTTCGTCTCTCTCTGTTCGTCTCTCTCTCTGTTCTCTCTCTCTCTCTCTCTCTGTTCTCTCTCTCTCTCTCTCTCTCTCTCTGTTCTCTCTCTCTCTCTCTCTCTCTCTCTCTCTCTCTCTCTCTGTCTCTCTCTCTCTCTGTTCGTCTCTCTCTCTATTCATCTCTCTCTCTGTCTCTCTCTCTCTCTCTCTCTGTTCGTCTCTCTCTCTCTGTTCGTTCTCTCTCTCTCTCTCTCTCTCTCTCTGTTCGTCTCTCTCTCTCTCTCTCTCTGTTCTCTCTCTCTCTCTCTCTCTCTGTTCTCTCTCTCTCTCTCTCTCTCTGTTCGTCTCTCTCTCTCTGTTCGTCTCTCTCTCTGTTCGTCTCTCTCTCTCTCTCTCTCTCTCTCTCTCTCTCTCTCTCTTCGTCTCTCTCTCTGTTCGTCTCTCTCTCTCTCTCTCTCTCTCTCTCTCTCTCTGTTCGTCTCTCTCTCTCTCTCTCTCTCTGTTCTCTCTCTCTCTCTGTCTGTCTCTCTCTCTGTTCGTCTCTCTCTCTCTCTCATCTGTTCGTCTCTCTCTCTCTCTCTGTTCGTCTCTCTCTCTCTCTCTCTCTGTTCGTCTCTCTCTCTCTGTCTCGTCTCTGTTCGTCTCTGTTCATCTTTGTCTCTCTGTTCATCTCTCTCTCTCTCTCTCTCTGTTCGTCTCTCTCTCTGTTCTCTCTCTCTCTCTCTCTCTCTCTCTCTCTCTCTCTCTCTCTGTTCTCTCTCTCTGTTCTCTCTCTCTCTCTGTCTCTCTCTCTTCTCTCTCTCTCTGTTCGTCTCTCTCTGTTCGTCTCTCTCTCTCTCTCTCTCTCTCTCTCTGTTCGTCTCTCTCTCTGTTCTCTCTCTCTCTCTCTCTCTCTCTCTCTGTTCGTCTCTCTCTCTCGCTCTGTTCGTCTCTCTGTTCTCTCTCTCTCTCTCTGTTCGTCTCTCTGTTCGTCTCTCTCTCTCTCTCTCTCGCTCTCTCTCTCTCTGTTCGTCTCTCTCTCTCGCTTCTCTCTCTCTGTTCGTCTCTCTCTCTGTTCGTCTTCTCTCTCTCTCTCTCTGTCTGCCTCTCTCTCTCTCTCTGTCTCTCTCTCTCTCTCTCTCTCTCTTGCCAGGTGTGTTTGCGTTTGGTCTGTTTGCGACAGACATCTTTGTAAACGCTGGCAGTGTGGTGACGGGCAACCTGGCGCCCGTAGACTTCCTGTCTGTCTGTAAGCCCAACTACACCGGCACAGAGTGTCGCTCAACCACCAGTTCATCTCCAACGTAATATCTGTACCGGCAGCCCGGCTCGTCGTGGGAGAAGGCTCGACGCTCCTTCCCTTCCAAAGACGCCTCGCTCAGCGTCTACTCTGCTGTCTACGTCACTGTGAGTTTTACTAACCCTAACCCTAACCCTCGCTCAGCGTCTACTCAGCTGTCTACATCACAGTGAGTTTTACTAACCCTAACCCTCGCTCAGCGCCTACTCTGCTGTCTACGTCATGGTGAGTTTTACTAACCCTAACCCTCGCTCAGCGTCTACTCAGCTGTCTACGTCACGGTGAGTTTTACTAACCCTAACCCTAACCCTCGCTCAGCGTCTACTCTGCTGTCTGCGTCACTGTGAGGGTTATGATAATCAGAATGAGTATTACAGTAGAATGTAGTCATTGTTACTCTGCTGTCTGCGTCACTGTGAGGGTTATGATAATCAGAATGAGTATTACAGTAGAATGTAGTCATTGTTACTCTGCTGTCTACGTCACTGAGTACTGCGGGAACTGGCCCAACTTTATGATGATGATGGAGACATTTTTAGCTTGGGCAGACACCATAGAGACATTTACTACCTCTCATCATGTCTCTCCCTGCCTCCCCATGTCTCTCCCTGCCTCCCCATGTCTCTCCCTGTTCCAGATGTACATCACTAGCACCATAAAGACTAAGAGTAGTCGCCTGGCCAAACCGGTGCTGTGCCTGGGAACCCTCTGTACAGCATTCCTCGCGGGCTCAACCTGGTCTCGGAGTACCGGAACCACTGTTCTGATGTCATCGCTGGGTTCATCCTTGGTAGCTGTATCGCTCTGTTCCTGGTGAGGACTAACGGTCGTTTTAATCTGGTTGTGTTGATCTCTTTTAGCACACAATGGGAGCTGATCTTTCTGATGAGGATGTCTTCTATTCCAATTGGTCAAAATCTTCCTCGGCATCTAAATGGTTCCAACTGGCAATATTCCCTCTAAACTGCGCGCCACGCAGAATAAATATCAGCCTGCGCAGAGAAGCACGAGATTGAACATAACTTTCTACAGTTTTCCCCCTTAGTTAATTAACATTATCAATGTTTCCCTTTACTGTGGGAATTTGTGATCAAGCAACAGTAGCCACTTTCAATGTAACATACCAAAATGAAATATGCCAGATTTAGTATGCAAAACTAACTGTGCAAGAGATTATTTTTTTCTGCATTGACATGCAGGACTCGTACTCTTACTCAGACTGGTGCACCTTATCCAATCAGAGCTGCAGGAAGCCTATATGCAAGCAGACCATTGCCATATATGGATCTGTGGCATTCACTTTTGAACTGGACTGTGTTTACAGCATTTTTGATTCATTTACCTTTATTTAACCAGGCAAGCCAGTTAAGAAAAATTCTTATTTTCAATGACTGTCCTGGGAACAGTGGGTTAACTGCCTGTTCAGTGGCAGAACGACCTTGTCAGCTCGGGGTTTGAACTCGCAACCTTCCGGTTACTAGTCCAACGCTCTAACCACTAGGCTACCCTGCCGCGAGCGTGGAGCGGTCGTGAGTAGATGTACTGGACTGTGTTTATGCAGCATGAGCTGGTCGTGAGTAGATGCACTTGTTTTGAGATCGAAGTGAGCTGCCGGTAGCCACGTGGGCACATTTTGTTCATATTATTTGCTAGTTAGTGAGTTATTAGTCCAGTTATGGATCATTTATTGTCAACGATAAGGGAGTGATTCCTTCCTACAAGAACACAAACCCTGTACATTTCTAGACATCTTTGAAAAGCCAGTCAGGTAAATAGCTTGTTTTTTTCTCTTAAAGGGCAGTGTTGTATTTTGAGACAGTCTTGAATAAGCTCAGTAGCCAATAGGCAGAGGGCAGCATAATTTGTCTGATTCTCTGTAATAATGGTATGGGGATAATAATGCATTTTCATTTAAAACAACAACATGTTCAGTCACCTCCTTTTCTGAAGGACAAGTGGATAAACAGGTTCATGTGAAGCCCTGCATGTTTTCTGTTTTAAATCTCATGGAATGTAGACCTACATTGAACACCACACGTTGGCTGCTACTGGAGGCTGAATGATAGAACACATATTTCCATGTTCTGGGATGCATTTTTCTCCATTGTTTTTTGATGGTAGGCCTTCTGGTAGGTCTACATTATGATCAAATAGCCACAGTAGCCTACTGGACACTGTTAAAACTGTAACTTAAAGCAGGTTCAACCTCAAGGTACAATAAAAGCACACTAGAAGTTACACAGCATTGTTACGGTGCCTTAGACCGCTGTGGCACTCGGAGCTAATAAAGACAGTGGATAGCTGCGTTAGTTACCTGTGACCATTAGTAAACATACCTGACTCATGAAGTTAGTTAAATTAGTTACCTGTCTAGTAGTGCAGCCGGTTAACCATCACTACGTTTAATAGTTACCTGTGAATGAAGCTAGGTAAACATACCTGACTCATGAAGTTAGTTAAATTAGTTACCTGTCTAGTATGCAGCTGTTGAACATAGTGATAGTTAGTTACCTGACTAGTATGCAGCCAGTTAACATAGTGATAGTTAGTTACCTGACTAGTATGCAGCCAGTTAACATAGTGATAGTTAAGTTAGTTACCTGACTAGTATGCAGCCAGTTAACATAGTGATAGTTAAGTTAGTTACCTGACTAGTATGCAGCCAGTTAACATAGTGATAGTTAGTTACCTGACTAGTATGCAGCCGGTTAACATAGTGATAGTTAGTTACCTGACTAGTATGCAGCCAGTTAACATAGTGATAGTTAGTTACCTGACTAGTATGCAGCCAGTTAACATAGTGATAGTTAGTTACCTGACTAGTATGCAGCCAGTTAACATAGTGATAGTTAAGTTAGTTACCTGACTAGTATGCAGCCGGTTAACATAGTGATAGTTAGTTACCTGACTAGTATGCAGCCGGTTAACATAGTGATAGTTAGTTACCTGACTAGTATGCAGCCGGTTAACATAGTGATAGTTAGTTACCTGACTAGTATGCAGCCGGTTAACATAGTGATAGTTAGTTACCTGACTAGTATGCAGCCGGTTAACATAGTGATAGTTAGTTAGTTACCTGACTAGTATGCAGCCGGTTAACATAGTGATAGTTAGTTACCTGACTAGTATGCAGCCAGTTAACATAGTGATAGTTAGTTACCTGACTAGTATGCAGCCAGTTAACATAGTGATAGTTAGTTACCTGACTAGTATGCAGCCAGTTAACATAGTGATAGTTACAATGTTGAAGTGTGCGCTCAGCAGACCAGAAATTTGCTCAGTGCCAAAATATTTGAGTTGACACATTGCCCACGGGTGAATTTTCTAAATGGATCACATGTGTTTATTGGCCAGTGGCTCTTCTCGTGGATATTCTTCCTTGCTGTAGTCATGGAGATGGGATCGTGTAATGTGTGTAACCCTGGGAACCCTAATACCGTTCAGCCTTTTGCTCTGTGACGTTTTCATGTCAGGGAAAGTTTCAGTGACGTTGTGTCTCCTTCAGGGTATCTGTGTGGTGAACAACTTTAAAGGAACCCACTCCCTCCTGCCAAACAGAAGAGTGAAGATTACCGTGGTCTCCCTCTAATGACCTTCCCCCGCATCCAGAGCCCCCTGCAGACACTCAGCGCACAGGTAACTTAGCACTACTGTTCAATACTATACTGTATTTAACACTACTGTTGAATATTACTCCACAGGTAACCACTTAACACTACTGTTCAATACTATACTGTACTTAACACTACTGTTCAATACTACTGTACCGAGGCCATCAGACACTGTACCGAGGCCATCAGACACTGTACCGAGGCCATCAGACACTGTACCGAGGCCATCAGACACTGTACCGAGGCCATCAGACACTGTACCGAGGCCATCAGACACTGTACCGAGGCCATCAGACACTGTACCAAGGCCATCAGATACTGTACCGAGGCCATCACCTGCTTTACTATTCAGACACTGTACCGGGGCCATCGGATAATGTACCGGGGCCATCGGATAATGTACCGGGGCCATCGAATACTGTACCGGGCCATCACCTGCTTTACTATTCAGACACTGTACCGGGCCATCGGATAATGTACCGGGGCCATCGGATAATGTACCGGGCCATCGGATAATGTACCGGGGCCATCGGACACTGTACCGGGGCCATCGGACACTGTACCGGGGCCACCGGACACTGTACCGGGGCCATCAGACACTGTACCGGGGCCATCACCTGCTTTACTATTCAGACACTGTACCAAGGCCATCAGACACTGTACCTAGGCCATCAGATACTGTACCGAGGCCATCACCTGCTTTACTATTCAGACACTGTACCGAGGCCGTCAGACACTGTACCGAGGCCATCACCTGCTTTACTATTCAGACACTGTACCAATGCCATCAGACACTATACCGAGGCCATCAGACACTGTACCAAGGCCATCAGACACTGTACCTAGGCCATCGCCTGCTTTACTATTCAGACACTGTACCGGGGCCGTCAGACACTGTACCGAGGCCGCCAGACGACTGTCGAAAGGCATCAGCCGGATCCACTGTAACAGGCCATGCTGGTCAGGCCGAGCAACAGACCACTGCAGTAACGAGCATCAGGGACACCTGTACCGAGGCCATCAGACACTGTACCGAAAGCCATCGATACTGCACTTCGAGGCCATCAGACACTGTACCTAGGCCATCGCCTGCTTTACTATTCAGACACTGAACAATGCCATCAGACACTGTACCGGTGCCATCAGGACACTGTACCAGGCCATCAGGACACTGTACCGAGGCCATCAGACACTGTACCAAGGCCATCAGACACTGTACCTAGGCCATCGCCTGCTTTACTATTCAGACACTGTACCGGGGTCGTCAGACACTGTCCGAGGCCGTCAGGACACTGTACCGAGGCCGTCAGACACTGTACCGAGGCCGTCAGACACTGTACCGAGGCCGTCAGACACTGTACCGAGGCCGTCAGACACTGTACCGAGGCCGTCAGACACTGTACCGAGGCCATCAGACACTGTACGAGGCCATCAGACACTGTACCAAGGCCATCAGACACTGTACCCTAGGCCATCGCCTGCTTTACTATTCAGACACTGTACCAATGCCATCAGACACTGTACCGAGGCCATCAGACACTGTGCCAGGCCATCAGACACTGTACCGAGGCCATCAGACACTGTACCGAGGCCATCAGACACTGTACCAAGGCCATCAGACACTGTACCTAGGCCATCGCCTGCTTTACTATTCAGACACTGTACCGGGGCCGTCAGACACTGTACCGAGGCCGTCAGACACTGTACCGAGGCCGTCAGACACTGTACCGGGCCGTCAGACACTGTACCGAGGCCGTCAGACACTGTACCGGGGCCGTCAGACACTGTACCGAGGCCGTCGGACACTGTACCGGCCGTCGGACACTGTACCGAGGCGTCGGACACTGTACCGGGGCCGTCGGACACTGTACCGGGGCCATCGGACAATGTACCGGCCATCGGACACTGTACCGGGGCCATCGGATACTGTACCGGGGCCATCGGATACTGTACGGGCCATCGGATAATGTACCGGGGCCATCTGATACTGTACCGGGCCATCGGATAATGTACCGGGGCCATCTGATAATGTACCGGGGCCATCGGATAATGTACCGGGGCCATCTGATAATGTACCGGGGCCATCAGACACTGTACCGGGGCCATCAGACACTGTACCGGGGCCATCAGACACTGTACCGGGGCCATCAGACACTGTACCGGGGCCATCGGATAATGTACCGGGGCCATCGGATGCTTTATTATTCAGACACTGTTACCGAGGCCATCAGATACTGTACCGAGGCCATCAGATACTGTACCGAGGCCATCGCCTGCTTTGCTATTCAGCTGCTGTACTTTTTAATGTGTAGGTCTTTCATTTCTTTGTCAGGATATATTTCCTCAGGTTTAGGATGTACATCAATACACATCCATCTACTTTACCCTGTACATGTAACTGCCTAAAATAATGGAAACACTTGAGGAAATGACTGCTAGAAAGTATATTGAAAGCAGGTGCTTTCACACAGGTGTGGTGTTAATTAAGCAATTACAATCCCATCATGCTTAGGGTCATGTAAAAAATGATGGGCCATTATTTTGTCTACTATGGCAAAGCCCCATAGGATGGCCCCTTCCACAGGTACGGAAGTAGTCACTGAATGGTTTGATGAACAGGAAAAGGATGTATAACCTTATGCTGTGGTCGTCAGTGACCAGATCTCAACCCAATTGGACACTTATGGGAGTTTCTGAAGTGGTGCCTGAGGACGTTTCCCACCACCATCAATAAAACACCAAAATGTTGAATATTTCATGGAAGAATGGATGTCTCATCCCCTCCAATAGAGTTCCAGACACTTGTAGAATCTAAGGTGCATTGAAGCTGTTCTGGCTGGTGGTAGCCCAACACACTATTATTATCAAATGTTATTTGTCACATACACATGGTTAGCAGATGTTAATGGTCACATGGTTAGCAGATGTTAATGGTCACATGGTTAGCAGATGTTAATGGTCACATGGTTAGCAGATGTTAATGGTCACATGGTTAGCAGATGTTAATGGTCACATGGTTAGCAGATGTTATTGGTCACATGGTTAGCAGATGTTAATGGTCACATGGTTAGCAGATGTTAATGGTCACATGGTTAGCAGATGTTAATGGTCACATGGTTAGCAGATGTTAATGGTCACATGGTTAGCAGATGTTAATGGTCACATGGTTAGCAGATGTTAATGGTCACATGGTTAGCAGATGTTAATGGTCACATGGTTAGCAGATGTTAATGGTCACATGGTTAGCAGATGTTAATGGTCACATGGTTAGCAGATGTTAATGGTCACATGGTTAGCAGATGTTAATGGTCACATGGTTAGCAGATGTTAATGGTCACATGGTTAGCAGATGTTAATGGTCACATGGTTAGCAGATGTTAATGGTCACATGGTTAGCAGATGTTAATGGTCACATGGTTAGCAGATGTTAATGGTCC
>NW_025750824.1:0-12500 GCF_021184085.1 Oncorhynchus gorbuscha | reverse complement strand
TGTTGTGGTCGAAGGAATTTGCCATAGAGCTCCAAGACAGGATTGTGTCAAGACACAGATCTGGGGAAGGTACCAAAACCTTTCTGCAGCATTGATTCCCAGGTGGCCTCCATCATTCTTAAATGGAAGAAGTTTGGAACCACCAAGACTCTTCCCAGAGGTGGCCGCCCGGGCCAAACTGAGCAATCAGGGGAGAAGGGTCTTGGTCAGGGAGGTTCTAACATCTGACAGAGCTCCAGAGTTCCTCTGTGAAGATGGGAGAACCTTCCAGAAGGACAACCATCTCTGCAGCACTCCACCAATCAGGTCTTTATGGTAGAGTGGCCAGACAAGCCCTCCTCAGTAAAGGCACATGACCGCCTGCTTGGATTTTGCCAAAGGTCACCTAAAGACTTTCAGACCACACACAGCAATGCTTTGGTCTGATGGAACCATTTCCTCCATGCTTCACGCCTGGAGGAAACCAGACACCACTCATCACCTGGCCAATACCATCCCTACGGTGAAGCATGGTGGTGGCAGCATCACGTCTGGAGGAAACCAGACACCACTCATCACCTGGCCAATACCATCCTACGGTGAAGCATGGTGGTGGCAGCATCACGTCTGGAGAAACTGGACACCACTCATCACCTGGCCAATACCATCCCTACGGTGAAGCATGGTGGTGGCAGCATCACGTCTGGAGGAAACCAGACACCACTCATCACCTGGCCAATACCATCCCTACGGTGAAGCATGGTGGTGGAAGCATCATGCGGTGCCTGCGGTGAAGCATAGCACGGCAGGTTCCCTAGTGGTTAGAGCTTTGGACTAGTAACCGAAAGGTTGCAGATCGAATCCCCAAGCTGACAAGGTAAACATCTGTCCATATGCCCCTGAACAAGGCAGTTAACCCACTGTTCCCCAGTAGGCCGTCATTGACTGACTTGCCTAGTTAAATGGTTAAATAAAATGAAATGCTGTGAAGCATGGCGGTGGTAGCATCATGCTGTGGGGATGTTATTCAGTGGCAGGGACTGGGAGACTAGTCAGGATCAAGGGAAAGATAAATGGAGCAAAGTACAGGGGATACTTGATCAGACTGGGGGGGTGAAGGTTCACCTTCCAACAGGACAACGACCTTAAGCACACAGCCAAGACAACACAGGAGTGGCTTTGGGACTAGTCTCTGAATGTCCTTGAGTGGCCCAGCCAGAGCCCGGACTTTAACCCAATCGAACATCTCTGGAGAGACCTGAAAATAGCTGTGCAGTGAGGCTCCCATACAACATGACAGAGCTTGAGAGGATCTGCAGAGAAGAATGGGAGAAACTCGCCAAATACAGGTGTGCCAAGCTTGTAGCGTCATACCAAGAATAATAATAATATAATATATGCCATTTAGCAGAGCTTTTATCCAAAGCGACTTACAGTCATGTGTGCATACATTCTACGTATGGAGTGGTCTCGCCCACTACCCTGGCGTTACAAGCGCCATGCTCTACCAACTGAGCTACAGAAGGAAACTTCGAGACTGTAATTGCTGCAAAAGGTGCTTCAACATAGTACTGAGTAAAGTTTGTATTTGTAGTAAATGTGCTAAAATTTCTAAAGACCTGTTTTCTCTTTGTCATTTTGGGTTATTGTTTGTAGATTGATGAGGGAATTATTTTTTAAATCCATTTTACAATAAGGCTGTAATGTGGGAAAAGTTAAGGGGTCTGAATACTTTCCCAATGCACTGTATCTATATCTACAATGGAAAACATATATGTGGAATGCCTTATCTAATTTAGGCTAAAGCAAGTCTGCGGTTTGATGGATTTGTTATTATTCAAATGTTGACTCTGTAATAACATGTGAAGTGTTGAACTGAACAACTCTGTAATGATTGACTCTGTAATAATACCAGTGTAACAGAGTTGGATTGGACAGTTGCCGGTACCTTTATAGCAGGTTAAATATCTGCATGTCCAGTGCACTGGCTGCTTCACGGGCTGGCTGCTTCACGGGCTGCTTCACTGCTTCACGGGCTGCTTCACTGGCTGCTTCACGGGCTGCTTCACGGGCTGCTTCACGGGCTGCTTCCCTGGCTGCTTCACGGGCTACTTCACTGGCTGCTTCCCTGGCTGCTTCACAGGCTGCTTCACTGGCTGCTTCCCTGGCTGCTTCACTGGCTGCTTCACTGGCTGCTTCGCTGGCTGCTTCGCTGCCTACTTCACTGGCTGCTTCGCTGGCTGCTTCGCTGGCTGCTTCCCTGGCTACTTCACTGGCTGCTTCACGGGCTGCTTCACTGGCTGCTTCACTGGCTGCTTCGCTGGCTACTTCACTGGCTGCTTCACGGGCTGCTTCCCTGGCTGGCTGTTTTGGGTCTGTGGAAGTTTATATTTGAACTGCTAACGGCCGAGCGCCATTTACCAACTAATGTTAAAAATGGCCGAGTGTCATTTACCAAATAGAATGACACATTTCCTGAACAAATTCAGTGATATCTGCTAACCAGACCTCTCATTAAGAGATGGTCAAATGGCCGGCGTCATTTACAAATAGTGTTAAAAATGGCCGTCATTTACCAAATGGTGTTAAAAATGGCAGTGTCATTTACAAATAGTGTTAAAAATGGCCGAGTGTCATTTACCAAATAGTGTTAAAAATGGCAGTGTCATTTACCAAATAGTGTTAAAAATGGCCGAGTGTCATTTACCAAATAGTGTTAAAAATGGCCGAGCAGCATTTAAAAATTTAAAAAATGCATCTTGTGGCATTCCCTGTCACCAGAGAACCAATAGAAATCATTGTCGAGCCAACCAACCAATAGAAATCAGTACAGAATTTTGTCTGCAAATGTCAATGTCTACACACACACACACACACACACACACACACACACACACACACACACACACACACACACACACACACACACACACACACACACACACACACACACACACACACACACACACACACACACACACACCCCTCCCCCCTCTGGTCTCTCTGGCAGACGGGAAGTGAGATTAAGCTTGATGACTAGGTAGAGACTGAATGGCCGTGTAACAACACAGGGAGGGTTAGTCAGCGTGTGTGTGTGTGTGTGTGTGTGTGTGTGTGTGTGTGTGTGTGTGTGTGTGTGTGTGTGTGTGTGTGTGTGTGTGTGTGTGTGTGTGTGTGTGTGTGTGTGTGGCATTCATGATGGCTGGGTTTGGATAGATTCGTAGTGGGGCAGAACAGAACTGACTGTATGGTTGCTGTGGTTCTAAACCCAAATCAAGCGATTGTTTTCTGCTCCTAATGTCTCTCCTCTCCTACGGGGCATGAGGTCTGATAATAACAGGCTTAGAGACAGTTTTCCATCAGACTGCTGAACACTTGAACTGGACTGACCACCTGCTCTGATTCTAACAGGACTGACCACCTGCTCTGATTCTAACAGGACTGACCACCTGCTCTGATTCTAACAGGACTGACCACCTGCTCTGATTCTAACAGGACTGACCACCTGCTCTGATTCTAACAGGACTGACCACCTGCTCTGATTCTAACAGGACTGACCACCTGCTCTGATTCTAACAGGACTGACCACCTGCTCTGATTCTAACAGGACTGACCACCTGCTCTGATTCTAACAGGACTGACCACCTGCTCTGATTATCCGACCTTAGAACACACACACTGCTCTGGAAAAAATTAACTTAGGAGGAGTTCAGAAATCAATATTTGGTGGAATTACCCCTATTTTCAATGCCAGCTTTCATGCGTCTTGGCATGCTCTCTGCCAGTCTTGATGTTGGGTGACTTTATGCCACTCCTGGTGCAAAAAATGTAACTACCTCGGCTTTGTTTGTTGGCTTGTGACCACTCATCTTCCTCTTGATCCCATTCCAGAGGTTTTCAGTCGGGTTCAGGTCTGGAGATTGGGCTGGTTATGACAGGGTCTTGATGTAGCTCAGTTGGTAGAGCATGGCGCTTGTAACGCCAGGGTAGTGGGTTCGATTCCCGGGACCACCCATACGTAGAATGTATGCACACATGACTGTAAGTCGCTTTGGATAAAAGCGTCTGCTAAATGGCATATATTATTATTATTATATTATCTGGTGGTCCTCCATCCACGCCTTGATTGACCTGGCTGTGTGGCATGGAGCTTTGTCCTACTGGAGAAACACAATCCTCTGAGTCTGGGAACATTGTCAGAGTAGAAGGAAGCATGTTTCTTCCAGGACAACCTTTTGTACGTGGCTTGATTCATACGTCCTTCACAAGGACAAATCTGCCCGATTCCAGCCGTGCTGAAGCACCCTCAGGTCATCACCGATCCTCCACCAAATTTCACAGTGGGGTGTGAGACCTGGAGAGGCAGACAAGATCCGGAGAGGCCGGAGGCCGACAAGACCTGGAGAGGCCAACAAGACCTGGAGAGGCCGACAAGACCTGGAGAGGCCGGAGGCCGACAAGACCTGGAGAGGCCGACAAGACCTGGAGAGGCCGGAGGCCGACAAGACCTGGAGAGGCCGACAAGACCTGGAAAGGCCGGAGGCCGACAAGACCTGGAGAGGCCGACAAGACCTGGAGAGGCCGACAAGACCTGGAGAGGCCGACAAGACCTGGAGAGGCCGACAAGACCTGGAGAGGCCGACAAGACCTGGAGAGGCCGACAAGACCTGGAGAGGCCGACAAGACCTGGAGAGCCGACAAGACCTGGAGAGGCCGACAAGACCCGAAGAGACCGACAAGACCCGAAGAGACCCGACAAGACCGAAGGGCCGACAAGACCGAAGAGACCGACAAGACCCGAAGAGACCGACAAGACCCGAAGGGCCGACAAGACCCGAAGAGACCGACAAGACCAGAAGAGACCGACAAGACCCGGAGGAGGCCGACAAGACCCGGAGGGCCGACAAGACCCGGAGAGGCCGACAAGACCTGGAGAGGCCGACAAGACCTGGAGAGGCCGACAAAGTCCCTGGAGGCCGACAAGACCTGGAGAGGCCGACAAGACCCCCAGGAGGAACCGACAAGACCCGACCCGACAAGACCCGAAGGACCGACAAGACCCGAAGAGACCGACAAGACCTGGAGAGACCGACAAGACCTGGAGAGACCTATATATATATATATATATATATATTTGTAATTTAGGCGGAATGTTGTCAGTAGTTTATAGATTAAAACATAAATGTTCATTTACCCAAACACATACCTATAAATAGTAAAAACCAGAGAAGCTGATCATTTTGCAGTGGTCTCTTCATTTTTTTCCAGAGCTGTATTTTCATGCTACCAACACCAGCTACCAGACTTATGATGACTAAATACCGCACAATTTAATACCCACCCAGTCCACTCTTCCCCAAAAACACGTGTAAATATTGGACTATAAACTGTCTTCCTGTATTATACCGTGCTCATATATTTATAATATTCTACTGAGACATTTACTTTATGTTGGTATTCTTATCTTTATTTATTATTGTTATTTGTTGTTGCCTCGTCAGAAGTAACCTACCTGTAAGTAGCATTTGGTTGAACGGTGTATACCATGAGTATCCTGTACATACGACACAATTGAAACTCTCCTCCCCTCGTCTCTCCTCTCTTTCGCTCGTCTCTCTCTCTCTCTCTCTCATTTCTCTCGATCGTCTCTCTCTCTCTCTCTCTCTCGCTCGATTGTCTCTCCCTCTCTCTCTCTCGATCGTCTCTCTCCCTCTGTCTCTCTCGATCGTCTCTCTCCCTCTGTCTCTCTCTCGATCGTCTCTCTCCCTCTCTCTCTCTCTCTCTCTCTCGATCGTCTCTCTCTCTCGTACCTCTCTCCTTCTTTCTCTCGTCTCTCTCTAGTTTCTCTCTTTCTCTCTATCTCTTGTCTCTCTCTCTCATCTCTCTCTCTCTCTTTGTCTCGTGTCTCTCTCTCATCTCTCTCTCGTGTCTCTCTCTCTCAACACAAAGTGGGTGTACGTGGACAGGCACAGGGAGCATCACTTCTCCCTGACCACACAAGTCAATATTTACACGCCTTGGAGGAGAGAGAAGATGGCCTTGTTGCAGGGCCACCTGTCTACAGATGTTGAACAGGAGTTGAGGGGGAAATTATTCTGAGGAGGAGGGATAGTAAAAAAGCTGAAAAGAGATGGTCTGGTCCTTGAGTCATATTCCAGGACCCATAGTTTACTGGTTAGTTTACATAGGTAAAACCTCTGGCCCTAGATAGTTATTGGACACCCAGATGTTGATATGTTTTCTTGTCCTCTCAAGGAGTCATCTGAGTCAGAGCTGTGTAACAGCCAGGGGCGGGCTTACGTACGGAGGTGAGGAGTAGGAGTGGCAGCGTCACCCCGGGCCTGTCTTCCAGACCCACCCAGACCTCAGGGCCCCAGAGCCAGGCCCCCCACTGTCGGGCTGACACGCACCGAGCCTCCGCCCCAGACAGAAGGCATGGTGCCTGCTGGTCTGGCCAGCACCCTGGAACACATAGTGGCTCAACTAGATGTTCTCACACAGGTAACACATCTCTCTGTTTTATTAGTGTGGTATTGATGCTGAAGCAATGTGTGCTCTCCCTCTCTCTCTCTGCCCCCCTCCCTCTCTCTCTCTCTTTCTCTCTGTCTCTCTGCCCCCTCTCTCTCTCTCTCTCTCTCTCTCTCTCTCTCTCTCTGCCCCCTCCCTCTGTATCTCTCTCTCTCTCTCTGCCCCCCTCCTTCTCTCCTTCTCTCTTTCTCTGCCCTCTCCCTCTCTCTGCCCCCTCCCTCCTTCTCTCCCTCTCCCTCCTTACCTCTCTCTCTCTCTCTCCTCTTACCTCTCTCTCCCTCTCTCTCTCTCTGCCCCTCTCCTTCTCTTTCTCTGACCCCCCCCCTCTCTCTGCCCCTCCCTCTCTCTCTCTCTCTCTGCCCCCTCCCTCTCTCTCTCTCTCTCTCTCTCTGCCCCCTCCCTCTCTCTCTCTCTCTGCCCCCTCCCTCCTTCTCTCCCTCTCCCTCCTTACCTCCCTCTCTCTCTCTCCCTCCTTACCTCTCTCTCCCTCTCTCTCTCTCTGCCCCCTCCCTCCTTCTCTCCCTCTCTCTCTCTGCCCTCTCCCTCTCTCTCTCTTCCCTCTCTCTCTCTGCCCTCCTTCTCTCCTTCTCTCTGCCCCCTCCCTCCTTCTCTCTGCCCCTCTCCCTCTCTCTCTCTTCCCTCTCTCTCTGCCCTCTCCCTCTCTCTCTCTTCCCTCTCTCTCTCTGCCCCCTCCCTCCTTGTCTCCTTCTCTCTCTCTCTGCCCTCTCTCTCTCTTCCTCTCTCTCTCTGCCCCCTCCCTCCCTCTCTCTCTCTCTCTCTCTCTCTCTCTCTCTCTCTCTCTCTCTCTCTCTCTCTCTCTCTGCCCCCTCTCTCTCTCTCTCTCTCTCTCTCTCTCTCTCTCTCTCTCGCCCCCTCCCTCTCTCTCTTTCTCTCTCTGCCCCCCTCCCTCTCTCTCTCTCTCTCTGCCCCCCTCCCTCTCTCTCTCTCTCGCCCTCCCTCCCTCTCTCTCTCCCTCTCTCTCTCTGTCTCTGCCCCCTCTCTCTCTCTCTCTGCCCCTCTCCCTCTCTCTCTCTCTCTGCCCCCTCCCTCTCTCTCTCTCTCTGCCCCCTCCCTCTCTCTCTCTCTCTGCCCCCTCCTCCCTCTCTCTCTCTCTCTCTCTCTCTCTCTGCCCTCTCCCTCTCTCTCTCTGCCCCTCCCTCCTTCTCTCCCTCCTTACCTCTCTCTCTCTCTCTTCCCCCCTCTCTCTCTCTCTGCCCCCTCCCTCCATCTCTCCCTCTCTCTCTCTCCGCCCCCCTCCCTCCTTCTCTCTGCCCCCTCCCTCCTTCTCTCTGCCCCCTCCCTCCTTCTCTCCCTCCCTCACTATGACCTCTGTGATTCTCTCTCCTCTGTGGAGTCTGGTGAGGTTACCTTACTGCCAACTCCATACATTATTAATATCTCTTAAGCGGAAACTACCTCTCGCTATATATATGAAACAAACTGAGAATGATACCTGTCAGAGAAACAAGAGGTTTTTCCATGACGTCGAGTAAGAAGAGGTGCATGATTAATATAATTCACCAAAGCATTTATTGATATTCTGACATATTGCTATCAGGTTGTAAACCACATTTGGTGCTGGTGCCCTGTTTGAGATGTTTGTTTTCTTCCATGACTTGTTGATTTAAAAGGTTGTGCTTTTTGACGTAGTGCACATCAGAAATACAGTTAAATTTCCCATGTACCAAATAAACAATACAATTTCACCACCTACTTTTTACATTTTTATTTATTTTTTATTTTATTAATTAAAATATCATGATCCATTGGGTAATTTTTTTTTCAATTTCAATGAATAGTCATAATTTGAGCTAGTCTGTCCATTTTTAATATCTAATATAGTAAATGAGCACCTATGTCTATATGCCCTTATGGCCAAGTGATAAAGCACAGGGTATTTGTAGGATAAAACGTCTCTGCTCTCTACCCTCGTTACATCACATTATGATAAAACGTCTCTGCTGGTCTCTCTACCCTCGTTACATCACATTATGATAAAACGTCTCTGCTGGTCTCTCTACCCTCGTTACATCACATTATGATAAAACGTCTCTGCTTTCTACCCTCGTTACATCACATTATGATAAAACGTCTCTGCTGGTCTCTCTACCCTCGTTACATCACATTATGATAAAACGTCTCTGCTGGTCTCTCTACCCTCGTTACATCACATTATGATAAAACGTCTCTGCTTTCTACCCTCGTTACATCACATTATGATAAAACGTCTCTGCTGGTCTTTCTACCCTCGTTACATCACATTATGATAAAACATCTCTGCTGGTCTTTCTACCCTCGTTACATCACATTATGATAAAACATCTCTGCTGGTCTTTCTACCCTCGTTACATCACATTATGATAAAACATCTCTGCTGGTCTTTCTACCCTCGTTACATCACATTATGATAAAACGTCTCTGCTGGTCTCTCTACCCTCGTTACATCACATTATGATAAAACGTCTCTGCTGGTCTCTCTACCCTCGTTACATCACATTATGATAAAACGTCTCTGCTTTCTACCCTCGTTACATCACATTATGATAAAACGTCTCTGCTGGTCTTTCTACCCTCGTTACATCACATTATGATAAAACATCTCTGCTGGTCTTTCTACCCTCGTTACATCACATTATGATCAAAACATCTCTGCTGGTCTTTCTACCCTCGTTACATCACATTATGATAAAACGTCTCTGCTGGTCTCTCTACCCTCGTTGCGTCCCATCATGGGGCGGCAGCGTAGCCTAGTGGTTAGAGCGTTGGACTAGTAACCGAAGGTTGCAAGTTCGAATCCCCGAGCTGTCATTCTGCCCCTGAACAGGCAGTTAACCCACTGTTCCTAGGCCGTCATTGAAAATAAGAATTTGTTCTTAACTGACTTGCCTAGTAAAATAAAGGTAAAATTTAAAATTAAATTAAATTATGATAAAACGTCTCTGCTGGTCTCTCTACCCTCGTTATGTCACATTATGATAAAACATCTCTGCTTTCTACCCTCGTTACATCACATTATGATAAAACGTCTCTGCTGGTCTCTCTACCCTCGTTACATTACATTATGATAAAACGTCTCTGCTTTCTACCCTCGTTACATCACATTATGATAAAACGTCTCTACTTTCTACCCTCGTTACATCACATTATGATAAAACGTCTCTGCTGGTCTCTCTACCCTCGTTACATCACATTATGATAAAACGTCTCTGCTGGTCTCTCTACCCTCGTTATGTCACATTATGATAAAACATCTCTGCTGGTCTCTCTACCCTCATTACGTCACATTATGATAAAACGTCTCTGCTGGTCTCTCTACCCTCGTTACATCACATTATGATAAAACGTCTCTGCTGGTCTCTCTACCCTCGTTACATCACATTATGATAAAACGTCTCTGCTTTCTACCCTCGTTACATCACATTATGATAAAACGTCTCTGCTTTCTACCCTCGTTACATCACATTATGATAAAACGTCTCTGCTTTCTACCCTCGTTACATCACATTATGATAAAACGTCTCTACTTTCTACCCTCGTTACATCACATTATGATAAAACGTCTCTGCTGGTCTCTCTACCCTCGTTACATCACATTATGATAAAACGTCTCTGCTGGTCTCTCTACCCTCGTTACATCACATTATGATAAAACGTCTCTGCTTTCTACCCTCGTTACATCACATTATGATAAAACGTCTCTGCTTTCTACCCTCGTTACATCACATTATGATAAAACGTCTCTGCTTTCCTACCCTCGTTACATCACATTATGATAAAACGTCTCTACTTTCTACCCTCGTTACATCACATTATGATAAAACGTCTCTGCTGGTCTCTCTACCCTCGTTACGTCACATTATGATAAAACGTCTCTGCTTTCTACCCTCGTTACATCACATTATGATAAAACGTCTCTACTTTCTACCCTCGTTACATCACATTATGATAAAACGTCTCTGCTGGTCTCTCTACCCTCGTTACATCACATTATGATAAGACGTCTCTGCTGGTCTCTCTACCCTCGTTACATCACATTATGATAAAACGTCTCTGCTTTCTACCCTCGTTACGTCACATTATGATAAAACGTCTCTGCTGGTCTCTCTACCCTCGTTACATCACATTATGATAAAACGTCTCTGCTTTCTACCCTCGTTACATCACATTATGATAAAACGTCTCTGCTTTCTACCCTCGTTACATCACATTATGATAAAACGTCTCTGCTGGTCTCTCTACCCTCGTTACATCACATTATGATAAAACGTCTCTGCTGGTCTCTCTACCCTCGTTACATCACATTATGATAAAACGTCTCTGCTTTCTACCCTCGTTACATCACATTATGATAAAACGTCTCTGCTTTCTACCCTCGTTACGTCACATTATGATAAAACGTCTCTGCTGGTCTCTCTACCCTCGTTACATCACATTATGATAAAACGTCTCTGCTTTCTACCCTCGTTACATCACATTATGATAAAACGTCTCTGCTGGTCTCTCTACCCTCGTTACATCACATTATGATAAAACGCTCTCTGCTTTCTACCCTCGTTACATCACATTATGATAAAACGTCTCTGCTTTCTACCCTCGTTACATCACATTATGATAAAACGTCTCTGCTGGTCTCTCTACCCTCGTTACATCACATTATGATAAAACGTCTCTGCTTTCTACCCTCGTTACGTCACATTATGATAAAACGTCTCTGCTTTCTACCCTCGTTACATCACATTATGATAAAACGTCTCTGCTTTCTACCCTCGTTACATCACATTATGATAAAACGTCTCTGCTGGTCTCTCTACCCTCGTTACATCACATTATGATAAAACGTCTCTGCTGGTCTCTCTACCCTCGTTACGTCACATTATGATAAAACGTCTCTGCTGGTCTCTCTACCCTCGTTACATCACATTATGATAAAACGTCTCTGCTGGTCTCTCTACCCTCGTTACATCACATTATGATAAAACGTCTCTGCTGGTCTCTCTACCCTCGTTACGTCACATTATGATAAAACGTCTCTGCTTTCTACCCTCGTTACATCACATTATGATAAAACGTCTCTGCTGGTCTCTCTACCCTCGTTACATCACATTATGATAAAACGTCTCTGCTTTCTACCCTCGTTACATCACATTATGATAAAACGTCTCTGCTTTCTACCCTCGTTACATCACATTATGATAAAACGTCTCTGCTGGTCTCTCTACCCTCGTTACGTCACATCATGGGGCGGCAGCGTAGCCTAGTGGTTAGAGCGTTGGACTAGATAACCCGAAGGTTGCAAGTTCCGAATCCCGAGCGGTACAAGTGTACAAATCTGTCATTCTGCCCCTGAACAGGCAGTTAACCCACTGTTCCCAGGCACGTCATTGAAAATAAAGAATTTGTTCTTAACTGACTTGCCTAGTAAAATAAAGGTAAAATTTTAAATTAAATTAAATTATGATAAAACGCTGGTCTCTCTACCCTCGTTACATTACATTATGATAAACGTCTCTGCTGGTCTCTCTACCTCGTTACGTCACATTATGATAAAACGTCTCTGCTTTCTACCCTCGTTACATCACATTATGATAAACGTCTCTGCTGGTCTTTCTACCCTCGTTACGTCACATTATGATAAAACGTCTCTGCTTTCTACCCTCGTTACATCACATTATGATCAAAACGTCTCTGCTTTCTCTACCCTCGTTACATCACATTATGATAAAACGTCTCTACTTTCTACCCTCGTTACATCACATTATGATAAAACGTCTCTGCTGGTCTCTCTCTACCCTCGTTACGTCACATTATGATAAAACGTCCTCTGCTTTCTACCCTCGTTACATCACATTATGATAAAACGTCTCTGCTGGTCTTTCTACCTCGTTACGTCACATTATGATAAAACGTCTCTGCTTTCTACCCTCGTTACATCACATTATGATAAACGTCTCTGCTTTCTACCCTCGTTACATCACATTATGATAAAACGCTCT
>NW_025750823.1:0-17556 GCF_021184085.1 Oncorhynchus gorbuscha | reverse complement strand
TTCAATGTAAAGTTTTATTAAGTTTTCTTGATTTTCAATCAACCAACAAAACACATTCCACATATGTGACAGGCTTTAAAAAAATAAAAAGTCAAAAAATAATAATACATTTGAAAAAATAAAAATACAATTAAAATGAATGATAAAGTCAAATAAAGCATTTATTTTTCTTAATCTATATATTCTTAGTAGCTATTTTCATTGATTGTTGACCTCAGTTTGTTATTATGGTGCAATGTTAATCAGTTCTAAGGTTACGAGGCTTCTTCCCATCTGATCCTTTACATTAATAGTGGTCATGAAAGTACATTTGGCATCCAGTTTTTTTCCGTTGCCGACCAGGATCTCACCACATGTGGCCACAGCACAGTAGTAAGTCCCAGCATCAGAGAGACTGAGGTTGTTCTTGGAGAGGCTGTAGACACAGCTATGTGTAGGAGAGGGAGTCTCAGGGCTCTTCTTACACTCATCACTCTTGTTCCCAGAGGTGTTAATGAATCATGGATGGGATTCTCCTGATCTGGCTCTGAACCAGTACACACTGTGTTCTCCTGTACAGGTCTCAGAGAGTACTGTACACTGCAGAGTCACGGAGTGTCCTGGATGGACTGGGTCAGACACTGGCCTCTGCACCACGGTATGATAGTGTGACCTTTGGTGATTCTTACCTAAATGGGATACATGTTTCGATTCTCTAATATATCACATGCTTCACAAAGATTCTAAGAGTTCAGTTTTGTCAGCTAATTGTATACATTAATGAGGGTTTTTATTTTGTAATAACACATATGCTACTACTGGCATTCAAACAATTCACACATCACAGTGGGTACGATGTGAGCTGTGTGAATAACATGTAAATGTACTAATGTTAATAGTATTTAGATACTATGATTACCTTTCAATAGTAAAAGAGTCCCATTGATAAAGTTGACTTCATAGGCTGTTCTCACTGCACAATAGTAAACGGCTTCATCTGTTGGGTCCGTGTTTGTAATAGCAAGTCGATACATCCCATCAGCATCAGCCTTCTCCACATTGAAAGTTATTGTGCCATACAGACTGTAGAAAAGGCCCATGGAGTTGGTGAAATAATCCTTAATTCATTGCCATTTACTCAGCTGGGCCAGGGGCGCTTTAATTAGGTCAGGTGGAAATGTCCGACAGATCTCAACTCCATAAAAGGAGGAAATTGCCATTGCCTGGTCTCGCTGCTTTCTCTTCCTTAACTCCATCTGATCCAGAAGTTCTGTGCGTCCATGAATCCACGTAAATCCACCGACTATGTTACCTTTCATCTGAATTATCTGTGGCGATCGGGAGAGTGGGCCATTCAGTTATTGTTAATAGTTATTGTGGCTTGGAGCGCAGCTTCAAACATATTGTGTAATGTGAATTGTCAATGATCACGGTCCTACGGATCCTCATAGGCCAATTATGCAATCGATACGGTTCATGTGTATTGAAATTAATTATATGTACACATGAAGACACTTGAAAGAGTGAAATGAGAAACGTCATTGTTTGCTAATTGATTTACTTTGATAATGGGGATTATAGATTGTATAACCATTCACTGTTTGTATTTTTACATAATTTCTGATAAATGGTTACGAGCCTAAATGACTCGCGGATGATTACTATTGACTTCTTAATGAACTGGACTGTTGAATTCCCTAAATTGTTAATAATGAATGATATGATTTGATCTTTGATTATGAATTTGATTGGATACATGTTATTTGTTTCCTTTGTGATGCAGCACAGACTACTCAGTAAATATACCACTTTATGGTTAAAGGAATTCCTGCCTCAGTCTCATCCATTCCTCTGTCACCTGACACGTGACCACCTGTTCACCTTCACTGGCAGTCATCCTACCTATCCAGCGACCCACGCAGATTCCACTAGTCTTTCAAGGCATAATAATACCTGGTGAATAAATGAGACTTTGGAGAGTGGAACCAGACTTAATGAAAAATTGTAACATTTAGCGTATGATCTGGAGCGTTTTTCTAAGATTAGTTTGATTATTTACACTCTGCTTATCCATTGAAGGTATTGTAACTGTTTCGGGCTTTTGAATCAATTATCAAAGTACGCCATAGCCTAATTTTACATGGAATTATAGAAATCAGTAGGCCATCTTCTATATATTTTTGATACCTACAATTGTCATTATTTGTTGGTCTTGTTACCTAAAAAGGGAATGTAGCCTACATTAGACATGTTTCCATTGACACAGGTTTATTCGACAAAAGCAATGTCGCAAAAAAACCCATTACGTCTTATAGAAGCGGCAGATACAGGAGAAACCTTCTAAAGATCGGACACATTTTTATTCTTTCCACAGGGTGAATTTTGTTTTGTAGAACTTTCTTGATTGCGACAAATGTTGATGGAAATTGTGTTTTCGAAAAAAGGGTCTTTGCCGAATCATTTGAATGTAGCTACGATGGGCACGTTGTCACCGTGTAACTGTTTAATCTTAAATGCCTACTGCTTGCAAAATAAACATTAAACTATACAAATGTTTATTTGCAGGACACAAATGGCTGAATTGCTTCGCCTTACTTTTGTGGTCTGGCAAGTTTAACCATCCAATTGTTTCCGATCTACAGGAGTGCACGTTTCACCATGGCACGGACCGTGGCGATACCTTGGCACATTATAATTATTAGAATATGACAAACATTACTAAATTATTGCTATCTGTTCGGGCCTTAACGGGCTACCGGAGACATGAAACTGCGCCATTGGCCTAAATGGATAATGGGAACACTTCGATCACCTCATTATTATTCGACACTATAGTTTTTTGCAAATATAAGAGCTCTGAAGTGTTACAATTGTAATCAATCAAGAGCGTTGAAATCATACCTTGAAAGAACTCTCATCTGTAATGATATCAGAGCTGTCAATAGCACATCAGTCAATCAGCCACTGAAATAGCCGCCTAGCTAACCTTTAAATTATTTTCAATCACCATATTTGTCACTTTTGTCCTAAATAGGCCTGTATGTTCACCTACAATTTAATTGATGAATGAATTGTCTGTATTTTATTGCACCGATAAAAGACAGCTTTGGCGACACAAAGATGGCTAAATGGAAATGCACCGTAGATGACTGGCAATTGTCGAATAAAATGTTCTATGTGCGACTTTTCTAAATGTCGTCGAAACAAATCAATGGACAAGTTCATGGAAACTTATTTTTTTCGAGTAATTTAATATTATTGCAAAATAACAATTATGGTGGCTTAGTCTTCACTAAAGTAGTGTCATTATCAGACCTATATGAATATTAGGTTAATATATCTAATGCATCATTGTTTTCATTATAATTATTTACTTCAGTAGGCCTATATGAATTGTCACTCATGGTTGTTCAGCTCATATACAAAAGAGCATAAGAGCCAACAGTGACCGTTTTGAAGGTATTTCGTACACTTTGTATTTTGGTGATCAATAAGGAAAAACACCACTCTTGGATTGAATACGAATTTTAATAAGAACAAACTATCGGATAGCCTGTTAACACCTTTTGATTATTTGCTGACTATTTATGATGCTCTAGTTTGATTTAACTACAGCTTTTGACTGTCAAAGTAGGAAGCTTTTGTCTGTAACAAATGGCAACGAGTCATGTGTTATTTATGCAGTTGTGAAAGCCCCTCAGAGGGACCTACTCTGTTTACGCTATTTTACAAGGAAATTGAAATATGTTTAGATATAATCCATATAGCCTGTATTCAAACAAATCAAGCATAAAGCTTTTGAACATCATCTGTCATTATGACATGGTCGTTGCCTACGAGAATGCAAGTTTGAACGAGCCTTTATGAAGTGCAAATGTATTACAGCTATGCTGGAGTGGCAAGGACATATCCCAACATGCACCAGCTGCAGCACAGCCTGCCCAATAAGGCTACATTTACAGAGACCTCATTTCTTGCTTCAGGTAGAAGTGTCTGAGTATTTATTCCTGTCAACAGTGTTGGGGAGTAACTGATTTCACGTACGAATAATACGATTGCAAACAACCTGAAACTGTAATCACTTATTATACCTGCACAAATATTGTAATCAGGTGACTGATTACTTTTGAAAAATAGATTATTACTTTTTGGATTATTTTAAAGGTCCAGTGCAGTCAAACTTGATTTCATGTGTGTTATATTTATTTCCACACTGAGGTTGGAATAATACTGTGAAAATGATGATGATACCCATTTAGTGTAAGAGCTGTCGCTCTGGATAAGAGCGTCTGCTAAATGACTTAAATGTAAATGTAAATGTTTGAAAGGACCACCTGCAATGTCAGCCTGTTGTTGTGGAAATGGAGTGTTGGCCTGCCTGGTGACATCACCAGGTAATTAGAGAGCTCCAAACCTCTGCCAATAACAGCTAGTTTTCCCCACTCAGACCACTCCCAGACAGTCCTAGCAAACTTATCTTGAGAAATTGCTCTTTGCTAAGAAGCTATTTTTGTTTTTTTAATCGACGATTTTAATTGAAAAGAATCATAGTAAGGTAATTAACAATTACATTTTTCCCAGAAATGATTTGATATTGAGATTAAAACGACTGCATTGGACCTTCTTAAATTCAGCTACAGTCATAGGGTGGATAGCTGTAGGTTGGTACACCTGTTTGGGTGGGGAGAGATGGTCGAAAGCCATTATAGGAGATAATCATAAATGACTGACCATTCAGCACCGTCTACGAGTGCGTGGAGGGTATTTCTGTGGAGTAGCGCTTGTTGTAAAGGTAGCCTATGACCTTTACGTCAGTAAGTACAAAATATTTTCAAAATAATACCTGGTGAATAAATGAGACTTTAGAGGGTGTATGGATAATATTATTTCATATCCGTTTTGTAGGTTAGGCTACGAGACTTCATGAAAAATGGTAACATTTTACGTATGATCTGGAGCGTTTTCCTAAGATTAGTTTGATTATTTACACTGCTTAACCATTGAAGAACGTAATTGTAAGGTTTCGGCTTATTATTAACCACCCAGATTAATCAAGTATCAAAATACGCATTAGCCTAATTTTACATGGAATTATAGAAATCAGTAGGCCTACCTCTTTATATTTTTGATACCTACAATTTTCATTATTTGTTGGTCTTGTTAACCTAAAGTGAATGTAGCCTACATTAGACATATTTCCATTGACACAGGTTTATTCGACAAAAGCAATGTCACAAAAAAAATCATTACAAGGTCTAACAGAAGCGGCAGATACAGGAGAAACCTAATGATCGGAAATATTTTTATTCGTTCCACAGGGTGACTTTTTGTTTTGTAGAACTTCCTTTATTGCGACAAATGATAATGGAAACGGTGTTTTTCGAAAAAAAATGGTCATTGCGGAATCATTTGAATGTAGCTACGTTGAGCACTTTATGCCACGGTGTAACTGTAACGTTTCACTTCACATGTATTTTTAAATGCCTACTGCTTGCAAAATAAACATTCAACTATGCATATAATGTGTATTTGCAGGACACAAATGCCGGAATTGCTTCGCCTTACTTTTGTGGTTGTCTGGCAAGTTTAACCATCCAATTGTTTCCGATCTACAGGAGTGCACGTTTCACCGTGGCGATACGTTGGCACATAATTATGAGAATATTGCAAACAATACTGAATTCTTGCATTATATCTGTTCGGGCTTTTACGGGGTACCGTAGACATGAAACTGCGCAATTGGCCTATTTTTTTTAAAACCTTTATTTTACTAGGCAAGTCAGTTAAGAACATTTTCAATGACGGCCTAGGAACAACTGCCTTGTTCGGGGCAGAACGACAGATTTGCACCTTGTCAGCTCGAGGATTCAAACTTGCAACCTTTCGGTTATTAGTCCAACGCTTTAACCACTAGGCTACCCTGCCGCCCCCCTAAATTGGTAATGGAAACACTTCAATCGCCTCATTATTATTCGACATTTTTTTTTGCTAATATAAGGGCTCTGAAAGTGTTACAATTGTAATCAATTAAGAGCGTTGAAATCATACCTTGAAATAACTGTCTCATCTGTAATGATATCAGAGCTGTATATAGCACATCAGTCAATCAGCCACTGAAATAGCCGCCTAGCTAACATTTCAATTATTTTCAATCACCATATTTGTCACTTTGGTCCTACATAGGCCTATATGTTCACCTGCAATTTAATTGATGAATGAATTGTCTCTTATTGCACCGATAAAACACAGCTACTGCGACACGATGTTTAAATGGAAATGCACCGTAGCTGGCTGGCAATTGTCGAATATTTTTCTATATGCGACTTTTCTAAATGTCGTCAAAACAAAATCACTGGACAAGTTCATTGAAACTTAGCAAACGACTTTCCTTTTCCGAGTATATAGACTACTCAGTCCTTTATTTTTTTTGTACCAGATTGTCGAGATGTGTTCCCCTCATCTTGTTTCCCCATACAGGACATATCATGTGTTAAGTAATTTATTACATAATTGCAAAATAACAATTATGGTGGCTTAGTCTTCGCTAAAGCAGTGCCATTATCAGACCTATATGAATATTATGTTAATGTATGTAATGCATCATTATGTTTTCATTATTATTGTTATTATTATTTACTTCAGTAGGCCTATATGGATTGTCACTCATGGTTGTTCAGCCCATATACAAAAGAGCGTAAGAGCCAACAGTGACCGTTTTGAAGGTATTTCGTACACTTTGTATTTTGGTGATCAATAAGGCAAAATATCACTCTTGGATTGAAAAATCCTTTAAGAACAAACTCGCAGATAGCCCATTAACACCTTTTGATTATTTGCTGACTATTTATGATGCTCTAGTTTGATTTAACTACAGCTTTTGACTGTAAGAAGTAGGACGCTTTGGCTGTAACACATGTCAAAGCGTCATGTATTCAAACAAACCCAGCATAAAGTGTTAGAACATCTTTCATTATGACATGGTCGTTGTCGACTAGAAAGCAAGTTTGAACGAGTCTTTTTACATTTACATTTACATTTAAGTCATTTAGCAGACGCTCTTATCCAGAGCGACTTACAAATTGGTGCATTCACCTTATGACATCCAGTGGAACAGCCACTTTACAATAGTGCATCTAAATATTTTAAGGGGGGTGGTGAGAAGGATTACTTTATCCTATCCTAAGTATTCCTTAAAGAGGTGGGGTTTCAGGTGTCTCCGGAAGGTGGTGATTGACTCCGCTGTCCTGGCGTCGTGAGGGAGTTTGTTCCACCATTGGGGAGCCAGAGCAGCGAACAGTTTTGACTGGGCTGAGCGGGAACTGTACTTCCTCAGTGGTAGGGAGACGAGCAGGCCAGAGGTGGATGAACGCAGTGCCCTTATTTGGGTGTAGGGCCTGATCAGAGCCTGGAGGTACTGAGGTGCCGTTCCCCTCACAGCTCCGTAGGCAAGCACCATGGTCTTGTAGCGTATGCGAGCTTCAACTGGAAGCCAGTGGAGAGAGCGGAGGAGCGGGGTAACGTGAGAGACAACTTGGGAAGGTTGAACACTAGACGGGCTGCGGCGTTCTGGATGAGTTGTAGGGGTTTAATGGCACAGGCAGGGAGCCCAGCCAACAGCGAGTTGCAGTAATCCAGACGGGAGATGACAAGTGCCTGGATTAGGACCTGCGCCGCTTCCTGTGTGAGGCAGGGTCGTACTCTGCGGATGTTGTAGAGCATGAACCTACAGGAACGGGCCACCGCCTTGATGTTAGTTGAGAACGACAGGGTGTTGTCCAGGATCACACCAAGGTTCTTAGCGCTCTGGGAGGAGGACACAATGGAGTTGTCAACCGTGATGGCGAGATCATGGAACGGGCAGTCCTTCCCGGGAGGAAGAGCAGCTCCGTCTTGCCGAAGTTCAGCTTGAGGTGGTGATCCGTCATCCACACTGATATGTCTGCCAGACATGCAGAGATGCGATTCGCCACCTGGTCATCAGAAGGGGGAAAGGAGAAGATTAATTGTGTGTCGTCTGCATAGCAATGATGGTCCTAGGAGAGACCATGTGAGGTTATGACAGAGCCAAGTGACTTGGTGTATAGCGAGAATAGGAGAGGGCCTAGAACAGAGCCCTGGGGACACCAGTGGTGAGAGCGCGTGGTGAGGAGACAGATTCTTCGCCACGCCACCTGGTAGGAGCGACCTGTCAGGTAGGACGCAATCCAAGCGTGGGCCGCGCCAGAGATGCCCAACTCGGAGAGGGTGGAGAGGAGGATCTGATGGTTCACAGTATCGAAGGCAGCCGATAGGTCTAGAAGGATGAGAGCAGAGGAGAGAGAGTTAGCTTTAGCGGTGCGGAGCGCCTCCGTGATACAGAGAAGAGCAGTCTCAGTTGAATGACTAGTCTTGAAACCTGACTGATTTGGATCAAGAAGGTCATTCTGAGAGAGATAGCGGGAGAGCTGACCAAGGACGGCACGTTCAAGAGTTTAGTTTTTTGAAGTGCAAATGCGTTACAGCTATGCTGGAGTGGCAAGGACACATCCCAACATGCACCAGCTGCAGCACAGCCTGCCCAATAGGCTACATTTACAGAGACCTCATTACTTGCTTCAGGTAGAAGTGTCTGAGTATTTATTCCTGTCAACAGTGTTGGGGAGTAACTGGTTTACTTAGAAATGTCCTTGTTTTTGAAAGACAATAACGTTTTTTGTCCATTAAAATAACATCAAATTGATCTGAAATACAGTGTAGACATTGTTAATGTTGTGAATGACTATTGTAGCTGGAAACAACAGATTTGTTATGGAATATCTACATAGGCATACAGGGGCCCATTATCAGCAACCATCACTCCTGTTTCCAATGGAACGTTGTGTTAGCTAATCCAAGTGTATCATTTTTAAAGGCTAATTGATCATTAGAAAACCCTTTTTGCAATTTTGTTATCACAGCTGAAAACTGATATTCTGCTTAAAGAAGCAATAAAACTGGCCTTTAGACTGGTTGAGTATCTGGAGCATCAGCATTTGTGGGTTCGATTACAGGCTCAAAATTGCCAGTGAAGAGGCGACTCCGGGATGCTGGCCTTCTAGGCAGAGTTGCAAAGAAAAAGCCATATCTCAGACTGGCCAATAAAAATAAAATATTAAGATGGGCAAAAGAACAGACACTGGACAGAGGAATTCTGCCTAGAAGGCCAGCATCCCGGAGGTGCCTCTTCACTGTTGACGTTGAGACTGGTGTTTTGTGGGTACTATTTAATGATACTGCCAGTTGAGGACTTGTGAGGCATCTGGTTCTCAAACTAGACACACTAATGTCCTTGTCCTCTAGCTCAATTGTGCACCGGGGCCTCCCACTCTTCTTTCTACGTATGCTTTTACAATGCAATATTCACATTACATTTTATATGATTTTCTTGTCATTTGTTAACAGTACATTTCACATAATAAAACTGCTCCAAACTGATAAATATTGAACCAAAATGGAAT
This sequence comes from Oncorhynchus gorbuscha, assembly GCF_021184085.1. Taxonomy (NCBI): domain Eukaryota; kingdom Metazoa; phylum Chordata; class Actinopteri; order Salmoniformes; family Salmonidae; genus Oncorhynchus; species Oncorhynchus gorbuscha. Next base: position 8,101 of record NW_025750823.1, on the reverse strand, counting down.
ACTGCCAATATACATACATAATGAACACTGCAAACAATTGCGTCGAGCCAGCTACAGTTTATTTTATTTTTGTATTGTTTTTGTGAAGTACCATGTCAACATTTAGTCAACAATACATAGGATAATTATAGGTTTGTTATTTGGTAATAAAAAAAAAAATTATAATACAAAAAAACAAGATACAAATGTCAATTGTGCACAGTCTAGAATCAAACCAGGGTGTGTAGTGACAACTCTAGCACAGAGATGCAATGCCTTAGACCACCGCGCCACTCAGGAGCCCTATAGAGTGATTCTTTCAACTTTGTTCTATTGAAGCACACTGGCTGATGGAAAATAATGATGTAGTATTTACAGCCACATCCATATAGGATTTGGTTTTACCTTCCAACATATATTGATGTCAAATTGATACATTTATGATGGAAAAAAACATCTAGAAATGAACAGTGTTTAGCAGTTATCAAACTATATACGTTAAAGCTGCAATATATAACTTTTTGGGCGACCTGACAAAATTCAGATAGAAATGTGAGTTATAGATCTGTCATTCTCAATGAATGCAAGTCTAAGAAGTGGTAGATCTGCTCTACGTACGCTAGTTTTGTTTTTGCATCCTTTACTTTCAGTTTTCTACACCAGCTTCAAACAGCTGAAAATACAATTTATTTGGTTATGGAAAATATATATTTCACAGCGGTTTAGATGGCGCAATGATTCTCTAGACTATAATTGCTTGTCACATTAACTGAAATTAGGCAAACTATTACAATTTTAGCAACTAGGAAATTGCAGTGATTTTGCATAGTGCATCTTTGACTATGTACTACATAATTTTGCTTCACTAGTTACCTGTTCTGAGCAGTTTGTTTAAGTGATAGTTGATTGTAGTGACAAGAATGACAAATGACAAGAAAATAATTTCAAAAGTAAACTGAATATTGCATCGTGAAAGGCAGATACTTATATTGAATATGTATCCAAATTGAAAGTGATTTGATTCAGTGAACAAGTACTTTATTCATTTGCTTGTTGTTGTCAGTGAATTGAAAACATGCTTAGAGTTTTAAGGAAGAGGCATTTTGATGATCTGTTTAGATTTTACTGCTTATGTATAGGATGTCACCCTGCTTTCTTAGAGTATCGCTTCCTCCTTATTTGGCTCACACAAAGGCTCATTTCAGGCTGAGGGGGATGTGTGAAACTTGCTCATGTTCTACACTTAAGCCTTGTTCACACTGCGGGCCTTAATGCTCAAATCAGTTTGGTTTTTCAAATCCATTTTGGAATACTGACTGTCTAAACAGCAAGTTACATGACCAAGTCAGACTTGTGTGTGTTCAGATAGTCATTTGCTAACATGGCTACGCTATTTGTCATAGTAACGACTGGTGTGTGTTCGGTAGTGTAGGATGATTGGTGGTGCTTGTGCTTCCTAAGGTGACGACAATGCCGTCCATGGACGTTTCTCAGTTGCTTTGAATGTTCAAAATCAGTGTAAGAATTATTTTAAACTTCTTAGGGCTGCAATCCCGTTAACGGGATCAATATAACAACAGCCAGTGAAAGTGCAGGGCACAAAATTCAAAACAACAGAAATCTCATAATTAAAATTCCTCAAACATACATGTATCTTATGCTGTTTTAAATGTAATCTTGTTGTTAATCCCATCGGTGTCAGATTTCAAATACGCTTTACAGCGAAAGCACCACAAACGATCATGTTAGGTCACCAATTCACAGAAATTCAGCCATTTTTCTAGCCAAAGAGAGGAGTCTCAAAAAGCACAAATGGAGAGAAAATGAATCACTAACCTTTGATCTTCATCAGATGACACTCTGTTATGCAGGTGAATGAGGACCCAAAAGCGACTTAGCGAAAACAGAGTCTTTATTCCAGTAACTGGCAAAAGTATACTCCTGGACAATATAAGAAGAAAACAAAACATGAAAAAACTAAAATCCACTCGTAGTGACGAGGACAGACTGGAGACTCGACCATTGACTGCAGGTTGCCTCGGGAAGGCACCGACCGTAGCAGACTTAGACACCTGCTCACACGCAGCATCTGAAGGAGACAAGACACGACAGGGCGAGACAATGACACAGCACAGCGAACATCATATAAGGATCCGACAAGGACAGGAGCGGAAAACAAGGGGAGAAATAGGGACTCAAATCAGAGGACAAAATAGGGGACAGGTGTGAAAAGACTAAATGAGTGAGTTAGGAGAATGAGGAACAGCTGGGAGCAGGAACGGAACGATAGAGAGAGGAGAGAGAGGGAGGGGGAGAGAGAGGGATAGAAAAAGGGAACGAACCTAATAAGACCAGCAGGGGGAAACGAACAGAAGGGAAAGCATAATGACAAGACAATATAAGACAAAACATGACACACTCATAGGACTTAATGTTACACAATACATGTATGTTTTGTCAAAGTTCATATTTATATAAAAACATCTCAGTATACATTGGCGCGTTAAGTTCACTAGTTCCAAAAACATCCGCTGATATTGCAGAGAGCCACATCATTTTACAGAAATACTCATTTATAAATGTCGATAAATACAATTGTTGGACATGGAAATATAGATATACCTCTCCTTAATGCAACCGCTGTGTCAGATTTCTGCGTCCTGCTACTCATGCCAGGAATATAGTATATGCATATGATTAGTATGTGTGGATAGAAAACACTCTGACATTTCTAAAACTGGTTAAATCACGGCTGTGACTATAACAGAACGTGTGTTTCGTCGAAAAGCCCAAGGAAAACTGATCACCAAAAAGTGGAAAAAATATCAATGCGCCACTTGCATGTATTGTCTATGGCACAGCAAATTAGATGGGGCCGAGATTACACGTCCTACAGCTTCCACACGATGTCGCCAGTCTTGTCAATTGCCTGGGGGTTGTTTCTTGGTCAAACGAAGGAGAGACCCCATTCCACCCGGTCTCCCACAGGATGTTTTGGAAGAGAGATTTCCAACCATGATTTGAAGACGTGGAACTATTGAATACACATCGCCCCGTGATCAATTTGATAGATTATTAACGTTTACTAATACCTAAAGTTGGATTACAAAAGCATTTTGAAGTGTTTTGTGAAAGTTTATAGGCAACTTTTTGAATAAAAAAAAATGACGTTGTGTTTTAAAACAGTGTTTTTTTCTGGATCACACACTTTTCATAGATGGATATTTTGGGTATATATGGACCGATTTAATCAAAAAAGACCCAATAGTGATGTTTATGGGACATATAGGAGCGCCAACAAAGAAGCTCGTCAAAGGTAATGAATGTGTTATTTTATTTCTGCGTTTTGTGTAGCGCCCGGCTATTCTAATTATTTTGTTTACGTCGCCTTCAGGTATTTCGGGGTGTTGCATGCTATCAGATAATAGCTTCTCATGCTTTCGCTGAAAAGCATTTTAAAAATCTGACTTGTTGGCTAGATTCACAACGAGTGTAGCTTTAATTCAGTACCCTACATGTGTTTTAATGAACGTTTGAGTTTTAACTAGTGCTATTAGCATTTAGCGTAGCGCAATTGCATTTCCAGATGGCTGGGTGGGACGCAGATGTCTCAGGGGACGCTAAGAGGTTAATATTTTTATCAACTTAAGTTCTTGTGAACATTGCACATTTTGAACTTCTATTTGCTATTTATGGTCTGTAGGCCTCATTGACCTGAGCCCATGCATTATCTTTTTTTAAACTCAAAAACGAGTTGTAAGGATTATTTTCACTAACAAATACTCAGATGAAACATATTTTGCTATTTATCAGACTACTTTCTGTCAAAGTTTAACAAGGACATTTGTTTTGAATCCATTTCACATGTTTAAATAGTGGCACAAAATAACATGTTGCTTTCCCGGTCAAAACTGACAGGTGTGATTTTATTAGTAAAGAAAGGACATGAAAACTTTACCATTTTACAAAATGAATGTCTGAACACATTAAAGAACAACAGTAACAATAACAGTATTACTAACAATAACAGCTAACAATCTGTAAATCAATGGTGGTTACATTTGAAGTATTCTCATGGACATGTTGGACAATACGTGGTGGTTGTTGCATGTGCCTTGCAAATATATGCTCTGCATTTATGGTACATAATGCTCGTTTTGACATCTCTTGGTGCACACAGATTGCACCTCTTCCTTTTGCTTCTTCTGTCTCTTGCGGCCATAGATCTTGCTTCTGGCCCTTGTATATCTCTCACCAATCCAGCAGAGGATGGTGTTCGAGGAAGGTGTTGGCGCCTTTGAATGAGGGCTGCCACCATGGTTTTCCTCAACTCTTCTAGGAATAGTCTCCCCTTGAAGAATTTCCCCTGCTTCAAGCCTGGATTCACCTCGATCCACACCACAAACACGTTGTAGACTGATACATCTAGGATATTGAAGAACACCTCCATTGTCCAATGTACTGGCATCCTCTTACAAGAGTATGTGCCAGTAACCGGCAAAAGTGCAACAATCAGTAAATAAATGAGTATGTACAAGTGATACTTCATGTCTTGCATAATAATGTGAATTTGCATCAAAGCGTTTTCATTTATCACATCTAAAACATATTTACTTATTCAAATGAATAGATTTGACTCCATGTTGTTTCTCAACTTCAATGAGCATTTCACCAAACAACATGTCTTATTTTTATGGTGCAGAAAAAGCAATCTGGTAGAGATAAAAAAAAGTTACAGACCTTATCAAGGTTAATCCAGGACGGCGTTGGGCTTCTTGTCCTCTGGTACTCACAGCGGCATCCCTGTGCATAGTTGTCATCAGGATCACATTCTTATTTTTCTTTGGTCAGTAGGACACAAGAGTGTGTATCTGTGAAGGCAAATGTACAGGAAAAACGATCCCTGTCCTTGGCAGTGAGTAAGGCAGGAAGCAACGCAGGCTTGTTCATTCTGACTGTGCCGAACTTCGTAATTTATTTTCGGAGCAGCTCCTGACCAAGAGCATATGAGGTGAAGAAAGTGTCACGTGATGTTGTTCCCCTGGAGACGTGCAGTCATTTCCAGGACCACCCGCTTCCCCTGGTTCCTTTCGGGAACACGGTCAGCAGGTTTCCCAGTGTAAACCTGCATGCTCCAGGCATAACTTGTCCCGGCATCACATGCTGCCCAGATCTTTATTCCATATTTAGACGGTTTACTCATGTCCTGTTTGAATGGGCAGCGTCCCCTAAAAGTGACCAGATGCTTTTCCACTGGACTTGGGTTACAGTAGCAGGCTCTCCACCCACTTGTGCCAAACCTCTTTGATCACTGCCAGCTTGTCTTGTTGACGGCGGCCTCGTCTTTTATCACGATTGTCGAAGCGAATCACCCGTGACAACACATGACATGTCTGGAGTGACATAGTGGCACGAAGAATTGCCCGACCAGACTCTGCATCCCATAAACTGGTGGTAGATTAGTTTCTGGATCTGTACACACCAGCCAAAATCAAGAGACCAATGTATGCTTGCATGTCTGTCCGGTCCACCACCTTATTTATTAAATACCTAAACAATCACACAGAATTACATACACAGGATGGGTCATACATTGATTACTAGTTAGGTCATGCAAAACGACGTCTCTAGCGGACTGAACAGATATGACTGCTGGTTACACAAGAAATGGGATTGGGTGAAATGAAAGCACGGGAAGACTGAGGAACAAAGGGTTTAGGGCTCTATAAGACCTTGGGAAGCCATGCTATCGTAAATAACCGGCCATTTGGAAAAGGATAATGCAAGAAATGTTTACTGTGAGCTGCACTTCAACAGGTTACTCATAGATGGAAGGCCGGGTTGCCCAGCAGGGATCTCTTGTCCTCTGAAGAATGTCTGATGGTAGAGTGGATACATTGTAGTACCGTCGCCGTGTGGTAGAACAAACTTTGTCTGTCCTTTCTAAGCCCATGTTTAGAGCTGCTGCTGCTGCTAACTCAACGGCTAGGAAGTATCACTTCTTTAGTGAATAAGAGTTCAAAGTTCATACCAAGTTGCCATATTATATGCTCATGCTATATTCTGGCTAGTATAGTTAAAAATAATCTCTTCAACGTGTCGATCGTCATCTCCACGTTGAAATTCGCCCCTTAACTTCTGGACAGCAGCCCTCACATCGTCTGGAACACGATGCTAATTTCCTTAGGTTGTTGTCTCAGTTCTGTAGTTGATATCAGCCCTTTTAACATCTGGATAGCCGTCCTCACATCATCGGGAACACAAATGTTACATTTTCGTAAAGGGCTTATGTGGTAGGGAGAGAAGGGCGTGTTTCACAACTAATGTCTGATCACATGGGCGGGGCCACTGAGTTGAGGCTAGTTCACTTATGAAAACCAATTCTCTCATTTAGAAGCTAAAATTACATTTCATCTGTTTACAAATATCTTCATATTTAAACATTTAAATTGCACAACAATTACATGTTAATCTGATAACTATAATGTGTAGACTTTCCAAGATACAGTTTGTCGTCCTATTATCAGTAAAAATGTCTCAGATGACAACTGATCTGATATCATATTGTTTAATACCAACACTTATTTTAAACTGGTTGGATTACCGAAATATGGTTCTGTTCACAACCCTTTTGATGTTACCCGAATCTCTATGTTAACAGAGTTTTCAAGAGTCACTCTGTAGAGTAGAGAGAGAGGAAAGGGGGAAAGGTATTTATGGAGGGTCAAACTTTACAAACAGGCCAACATCATGACAGGAGTACAAGGGCAAATTGAGTTATTGCACATGTGCACTTCAGAGAGAAGGTGTTCCCTGACGGAAATATGCAAGTACATGCTAAAACATGCCAATAGGATCTCGCTAACTCTTGCTTGGCTCTGTCCACCCCCTTGCTTGTTCTGCACACTATGCTTATTTTTCTCCCATTGGAAACGACGCTGATGAGATGTATTGAGATATCTTACCAGTATCTTTGCTAACATTCGTGTCACTTGCTAGCTAGCAAACTTCAGCTACCACAGTCATTTCAAACATTGCACCTGGAATGACACACAAGCTGCATTTTTGTTTATATGAGCTTTGTTCTATTGGTATTTACTTGGATATGTCCGTAATGATGATGTCTGACAGCAAGGCTTATATTAACCCCCTCTGTTACAAAACAAATAGTAGCCTTCAATATAAAGTTGTTTTTGATCAAATAAAAACCTGTCACTTTGTCACTTTTTTGGGTGCTTTTACCTGTTTTTCGTGATATCCAATTGTCCCATCGTTGCAACTCCCCATACAGTCTCGGGAGAGGCAAAGATTGAGAGCCATGCGTCCTCCGAAACACCACCCCGCCAAGCCGCACTGCTTCTTGACAAACTGCTCGCTTAACCCGGAAGCCAGCCACACCAATGTGTCAAAGGAAACACCGTACACCTGGCGACTGAAGTCTTCTTGCAGGTGCCCGGCCCGCCACAAGGAGTCGCTAGGACAAGGAAATCCGGCCAGACAAACCTTCCCCTAACCTGGACGAATCTGGGCATATTGTACACCACCTCATGGGTCTCCCGGTCACGGCAGGCTTTGACACAGCCTAGGATCGAACCCGGGTCAGTAGTGACACCTCAAGCATTATCATGCAGTGACTTAGTACTGCTGCACCACTCGGGAGGCCCACTTTGACACTTTCACTGTAGTAATTAGTTTCAGCTATTATGACATTAGCTCTATTCTAGGTTTTGCCTTTAGATATCGAGAAAATGAACAATAACAACATTCAGTTACCATGACCTTTATGAAGTATGAAACCTTTCTGCTTTAAGTGATTTTTGGATTACATAAATGTGTCAAGATTTACAAAAACCTACGTTAGCTGATGATCTCCAAAGCCTGTGTTTACCTCAGACCTTATTTGTGGCATTTATCTAAACTATTAATTTCCCTATAGGCTTTGGCTAATGAGCCATGGCGGAGTTAGGGACTACAATTACTATTGCTCTCTATTGAGCCTCCAGACTGTGCCCATCTGCGTCTCCTCCAGTGCGAGCACGAGCTGCAGTATATAGCTTCATGCAGGCTAGCAACAACCGTTGAATTAGCAGCTCTCTATTTTCATCACGAACAAGAGTGTAAG
>NW_025750822.1:5000-17556 GCF_021184085.1 Oncorhynchus gorbuscha | reverse complement strand
CTGTACCCCCCACCCCCATTACACTCCAGCCCTTCAAACCCTCATTCCACAACCAACACACCCAACACACCCCAACACAACCAACACACCCCAACACAACCAACACACCCCAACACAACCCAACACACCCAACACAACCCAACACACCCCAACACAACGCTGCAGGATTACACCCCAGCCCTTCAAACCCTCATTCCACAGATTCCTCTCCTCCATCATTAACATGCTCCTCTCCTCCATCATTAACATGTTCCTCTCCTCCATCATTAACATGTTCCTCTCCTCCATCATTAACATGCTCCTCTCCTCAACACAACACAACCAACACAACACAACCAACACAACACAACACAACCAACACAACACAACCAACACAACCAACACAACACAACACAACCAACACAACCAACACAACACAACCAACACAACCAACACAACCAACACAACCAACACAACCAACACAACCAACACAACACAACCAACACAACACAACCAACACAACACAACCAACACAACACAACACAACCAACACAACCAACACAACACAACCAACACAACACAACACAACACAACACAACACAACCAACACAACCAACACAACCCAACACAACCCAACACAACACAACACAACACAACACAACACAGCCAACACAACCAACACAACACAACACAACCAACACAACACAACCAACACAACACAACACAACCAACACAACACAACCAACACAACACAACCAACACAACACAACCAACACAACACAACCAACACAACACAACACAACCAACACAACACAACACAACACAACACAACACAACACAACACAACACAACCAACACAACACAACACAACCAACACAACACAACACAACCAACACAACCAACACAACCAACACAACACAACCAACACAACACAACCAACACAACACAACCAACACAACACAACCAACACAACACAACACAACCAAAACAACCAACACAACACAACACAACCAACACAACACAACACAACCAACACAACACAACACAACACAACCAACACAACACAACCAACACAACCAACACAACACAACACAACCAACACAACCAACACAACACAACCAACACAACACAGCCAACACAACCAACACAACACAGCCAACACAACCAACACAACACAGCCAACACAACCAACACAACACAACCAACACAACCAACACAACCAACACAACACAACCAACACAACCAACACAACACAACCAACACAACACAGCCAACACAACCAACACAACACAACCAACACAACACAACCAACACAACCAACACAACACAACCAACACAACACAGCCAACACAACCAACACAACACAACCAACACAACCAACACAACCAACACAACCAACACAACACAACCAACACAACCAACACAACACAACACAACACAACCAACACAACCAACACAACACAACCAACACAACACAGCCAACACAACCAACACAACACAGCCAACACAACCAACACAACACAACACAACACAACCAACACAACACAACCAACACAACACAACCAACACAACCAACCAACACAACCAACACAACCAACACAACACAACCAACACAACACAACCAACACAACACAACCAACACAACACAACCAACACAACACAACCAACACAACACAACCAACACAACACAACCAACACAACCAACACAACCAACACAACCAACACAACACAACCAACACAACACAACCAACACAACACAACCAACACAACACAACCAACACAACACAACCAACACAACACAACCAACACAACACAACACAACCAACACAACACAACCAACACAACACAACCAACACAACACAACCAACACAACACAACCAACACAACACAACCAACACAACACAACCAACACAACCAACACAACACAACCAACACAACACAACCAACACAACCAACACAACACAACCAACACAACACAACCAACACAACACAACCAACACAACACAACCAACACAACCAACACAACACAACCAACACAACACAACCAACACAACACAACCAACACAACCAACACAACACAACCAACACAACACAACACAACCAACACAACCAACACAACCAACACAACGCAACCAACACAACACAACACAACCAACACAACACAACACAACCAACACAACACAACACAACCAACACAACCAACACAACACAACCAACACAACCAACACAACACAACCAACACAACACAACACAACCAACACAACACAACACAACACAACCAACACAACCAACACAACACAACACAACCAACACAACCAACACAACCAACACAACACAACCAACACAACACAACCAACACAACACAACCAACACAACACAACCAACACAACCAACACAACCAACACAACACAACCAACACAACCAACACAACCAACACAACACAACACAACCAACACAACCAACACAACACAACCAACACAACCAACACAACACAACACAACCAACACAACCAACACAACCAACACAACACAACACAACACAACACAACCAACACAACCAACACAACACAAACACAACACAACCAACACAACCAACACAACCAACACAACCAACACAACCAACACAAAACACCACAACACAACCACCAACACAAACCAACCAACACAACACAAACCAACACAACCAAAACCAACACAACACAACCAACACAACACAACCAACACAACACAACACAACACAACACACAACACAACCAACACAAACAACCAAACAACACACAACACAACCAACACAACACAACAAACACAACACAACCAAACACAAATACAACCAACACAACACAACCAACCAACACAACACAACCAACACAAACTAAACACAACACAACCAACACAACCAACAACATAACGCTTTAGGCAGAAGGGGCTCACATACTGTGCTGCGCTGTGCGTGCTTCACACATGCCAAGTAATCACACACACACAGACAGCTTTATATCAGTTTCGGAAGCAGGGATTACTTTGGAGCAGGGATTACTTTGGGAGCAGGATCACTTGGGGACAGTGGATTACTTTGGGAGCAGGGATTACTTTGGGAGCAGGGATTACTTTGGGAGCAGGGATTACTTTGGGAGCAGGATTACTTTGGGAGCAGGGATTACTTTAGACAGGGATTACTTTGGGAGCAGGGATTACTTAGGAGCAGGGATTACTTTAGAGCAGGGATTACTTTAGGAGCAGGATTACTTTGATTCTCAAAGAGCAGGGATTACTTTAGGAGCAGGATTACTTTAGGAGCAGGGATTACTTTGATTCTCAAACTTCAAAGCTTTAATGTTTTCAAACTTTGAATTACCATTATTTACATGGTCTTCAAATTCAGAAAAATAATTAAAGTGGATATTAATGTTGCGTCTAAAGTTATTTTCGTTCCTCCTGACATTAATATTTGATAGGAAATTATTTTTGGCTACAGGAGTTTACTTCTAGAGTCTAGATTTCATAAAACGATTTATCCCTGAATTACCATGAAAACATCAGTGGTTTATTTTTATTTTTTTATATATCTGTATCAAATGTTCCTTTGAAAGTGAGATCAAGGGATCTAGTTTGTTATTAAGCGTTATTGTGGTCAGAATACTACACCCGGGAAAGAACCCCAGTTGTCTGTAGGAGTCAATGATCTGTGTTTATAATAATAGTAGTAGCTTACTACCTCTGCCTACATGGCTATTATTACTATTTGATAAGGGGGAGACGGCACCTTTTAGGACCAGGCAGGCAGAGTGCAGATCAACTCCCAGAGGACCCCTATAGGACCGGTTCTAAAGGGTCTATTTGAAGGCTCCTGCACAATTGCCTGATTCAAAAGGAGTCATTGTCAGTGACCATACAAAATGAGACCCTAAAATGAGAGAGGAGCAGAGGAAATAATTATAGGGATACTTCAAATTAAGATGCCATCTGTATAAGAAATACATACAACAACCATAGAGGAGAGGAGAGGAGGAGAGGAGAGGAGAGGAGGAGAGGAGGAGGAGGGAGGGAGAGGAGAGGGAGGAGAGGAGAGGAGAGGAGAGGAGAGGGGAGGAGAGGGGAGGAGGAGGAGAGGGAGAGGAGAGGAGAGGGAGAGGAGAGAGATGAGACGAGGAGATGAGACGAGATGAGGAGAGGAGAGGGAGAGGAGAAGAGAGAGGAGAGGAGTGGAGAGGAGGAGGAGGGTGATCGGGTGTTGAAAGGAGGGAAAGGGAGAGTAGGGGCGAGGAGAGGAGGAGCAGAGAAGAGGAGTTGAGGGGATGATGGCTACAGTGTAGGTCTTTCATATCTGTTCGTCTCAGAGTATCTAAATGTCTGATTTCCCCCCTATAAACGTGGGCTAAAGCTCTGACAGGGCTGGTTCTGACTGTGTACCCCCCCCCACACACACACACACACAGACACAGACACACACAGACACACCACATCCCACGCTCCAAGCCCAAAATTGGATAAACAGCACAAAGTCAACTAAGGACATCGACTGTTTGGCTCTCATAAAAGCATGACCTGCACCATCAAAGACAAACCTCATTCTAAAATACCACTCTATTCCCTATATAGTGCACTACCCTACGGGCCCTGGTCAACAGTAGTGCACTACAATGGGAATAGGGTTTCATTTGGGATGCAGCAGTAAGACCAGCATTACAGCTAAAGCCACAGGCACACGCTTCCCCAGAATGTCAGTCAGAAGATTGTTGATGGTTGTTTTCCTTTCCCCCTCTCTACGACCCGGGGTCTTTACATTGGCTAGTGAGACGCTGACACTGGCCTCATTGGCTGGGCCTGGCGTTGGCGTTTAGCTAGCGTTGCCAGGGAGCCGGTGTCGTAAAGACAAATGCTCGAGTGCCGAGGCCGAGGTGAAAGAATTTCGCCGCGGTCCAATTGCTACTCTAATCCTTATGTAGTGCACTCCTTTTGACCATGGCACATAGTGTTCTAGTTAAGCGTAGTGCACTATGAAGGGAAGAGGGTGCTATTTGGAACACGTCCATTGGGATTTCCTTTCCCGCCTCGTCCGCGGATGTTCTATTCTCACACAGCTGAGGCAGACTAAAGCCTGATTGGACAACACGGCAGAACCGTGCGATCCGACCCGTGGCGTTGTGGTTAGCGGTTAGCATTGGAAAATGATGCTACAGAAAGCTCTGGAAGGGGGGAGGCTAAACAGAGAACCCAGCCATGGTGCTGTTAAATGGGTGTTCTCAGGCCCAGGGCCAGTGAACCAGGGTGGAGATGGGATAGGTTACAGGGATCGATGCACTACATTGCCAGAGAGCTGGGGCCAGAGCTTGGACCACTGCCCTCTAACGAGTGGACAGGGTCTGCTGTTTCTCAGAGGCAGTGGCTGTAACAGTAACATCTATGTTATGGCAGAGGTGGAGCGAAGAGGTGGGTTGTGGGAAGGCAACACACCCCCTATCCTGGCTGGCTAATCTGGTCCCACATGGCGGTGTAGCCTCAGACCAACCAGACCAGGCCGACATGTTCTGCCCCAGCCAAGGCTAACGGAAAAAGACCCGACCGGCGATTGCACCACATCCAGAGACAGGGACGTGCTCAGCAGATCCAGGCTGCCTACAGTGAGCCTTGGCTGGGGCTGGAAACGTACACAGACCTCCCCGGATCACTGTGGAACCACAAAGACATGAGCTGTGTCCCAAATGGCACTATATTACCTTTATAGGGCCTTGGTCTATGGGCCTTGGTCAAAAGTAGTGCACTACATAGGGATTAGAATGTGCCATTTCAGATGCAGACATGGCCTTCCCTCCCAGCACTGACAGATCAGATGGAGCATGTCACCAAGGCAACAATAATAATATGACTTCAATCCAGCTAAGGTAATAATATAATAACTAAATGATAATAATATAATAACCAGTCAGAGGTAATAATATAATAAATTCAGCTTGAGGCTATTATATAACAACCAGCTGATGTAACAATATAATAACCAGTCAAGGTAATAATATAATAACCAGCTAAGGTAATAATATAATAACCAGCTGAGGTAATAATATAATAACCAGCTGAGGCAACTGCAAAGCAAGGTAATATACTAACCAGCTGAGTGTAATACTTCACAACAGCCATGCGGGCTAATAATAACCAGCTGAGTGTAATATAACAATAATAATAAATCAGCTGATGTAATAATATAATAACCGGGCTGAGGTAATAATATAATAACCAGCTGATGTAATAATATAATAACCAGCATAATAACCGGCTTGAGGTAATAATATAACAACACAAGGGAATAACTGAGTGTAATAATATAATAACCAGCTGAGGTAATAATATAATAAACCAGCTGAGGTAAATAACCGGCTATAATAATATAATAACCAGCTGAGGTAATAATATAAATAACCAGCTGAGGTAATAATATAATAACCAGCTGAGGTAATAATATAATAACCAGCTGAGGGTAATATAGATGTAACCAGCTGAGGTAATAATATAATAACCAGCCAAGGTACAACATAAGGTAATAATATAATAAACCAGCTGAGGTAATATTATAATAATAACCAGCTAAGGTAATAACATAATAACTAAATATAAACAATATAATAACCAGCTGAGGTAATAATATAATAACCAGCTGAGGTAATAATATAATAACCAGCTTTGAGGTAATAATATAATAACCAGCTGAGGTAATAATATACAACTACCATGCACAATATAATAACCAGCTGAGGTAATAAATATAATAACCAGTGGAGGTAATATTATAAAAAAAATATAATAACCAGCTGAGTAATAAATATAATAACTAGCTGAGGTATTATGGAGGTACACATAATAACCAGCTGAGGTAATAACCAATATACCAAACCAGCTGAGGTAATACTATAACAATAATAATAATAACCAGCTGAGGTAATAATACCAATGATAACCAGCTGATGTAATAATATAATAACCAGCTGAGGTAATAACCAATAGATAACACTACCCAACGTATTGAGGTACTCCCATAACAGACCTGTTCAGTGATGTTATCACTCCCACTAATAACCAGCTGAGGTGATGTTATCACTCCCACTACAGAGTTCAGCTGAGCTAACTCCCACTACAGACCTGTTCAGCATGTTGTCACCTCACTGAGGTAATATAACCTGTTAACAGTGATGTTATCACTGAACCAGCCACTAAGCCATAATAACCAGCTGACCTGTTCCTTAGTGATGTAATAAGAGCACAACCCCACTACAGACCTGTTGAACTAGGATGTTATCACTCCCACTACAGACCTGTTCAGGTGATATAATAACCAGCTGGGACAACCAGCTGAGAGAGGAGTTGTTCAGTGATAAATTAACACTCCCCACTTAGAGGGAGGATGCCATTGCCCCACCACAGTGATATTAACACTCCCACTAGAGAGGAGCTCCACTTGTTCAGTGATGTTGACATCTCCACTAGAGAGAGTTGTTCAGTGATGTTATCACCCCCACTAGAGAGGAGTGATGCCATCACTCCATCACAGACCTGTGCTATTAACACCCCACTAGAGAGGAGCTGTTCAGGATATTATCACTCCCACTAGAGAGGAGTTGTTCAGTGATATTATCACCCCCACTAGAGAGGAGCTGTTCAGTGATATTAACACTCCCACTAGAGAGGAGCTGTTCAGTGATATTAACACTCCCACTAGAGAGGAGCTGTCTCAGTGATATTAACACTCCCACTAGAGAGGAGTTGTTCAGTGATGTTTATTCTGCTCAGAGAGGAGCTGTTCCAACTAGAGAGGAGTTGTTCAGTGATGTTAACACCCCACTAGAGAGAGTTGCTGTCTGAAAGTGATGTTATCACTCCAACTAGAGAGGAGTTGTTCAGTGATATTATCACTCCCACTAGAGAGGAGTTGTTCAGTGCTTTCACTCCCACTAGAGAGGAGTTGTGCGCCAGCATCACCAGAGAGGAGCTGCTTTCAGTACCATTGAGAGGAGTTGTTCAGTGCTTTCAGTACCATTAGAGAGGAGTTGTTCAGTGCTTTAGCACCACCACACAGTTTTTGGAGTTGCACACATTCTTCAGCCCTGATTAAAACAAGGAGAAAGAGAAAGAACAGAACAGGAACGAATCTGTCAGCTATCCAGGCAACATTAGGCTATCCAGGCAACATTAGGTAGCTATCCAGGCAACATTAGGTAGCTATCCAGGCAACATTAGGTAGCTATCCAGGCAACATTAGGTAGCTACCCAGGCAACATTAGGTGTGCCATCCAGGCAACATTAGGTAGCTACCCAGGCAACATTAGGTAGCTATCCAGGCAACATTAGGTAGCTATCCCAGGCAACATTAGGTAGCTATCCAGGCAACATTAGGTAGCTACCCAGGCACATTAGGTAGCTACCCAGGCAACATTAGGTATCTATCCAGGCAACATTAGGTATCTATCCAGGCACATTAGGTATCTATCCAGGCAACATTAGGTAGCTACCCAGTAACATTAGGTAGCTATCCAGGCAACATTAGGTAGCTATTCAGGCAACATTAGGTAGCTATCCAGGCAACATTAGGTAGCTATCCAGGCAACATTAGGTAGCTATCCAGGCAACATTAGGTAGCTATCCAGGCAACAAACGTTATTTGCTTCATGGAAACATGGCTCACTGGAGAGACGCCATCCGAGGCGGTGCAGCCAACGGGTTTTTCCACGCATCGCGCCGACAGAAACAAACAACTTACTGGTAAGAAGAGGGCGGGGCGTATGCCTTATGACTAACGCAGACATGGTGTGATGAAAGAAACATACAGGAACTCAAATCCTTCTGTTCACCTGATTTAGAATTCCCTTACAATCAAATGTAGACTGCATTATCTACCAAGAGAATTCTCTTCGATTATAATCACAGCCGTATATATCCCCCCAAGCAGACACATCGATGGCTCTGAATGAACTTTATTTAACTCTTTCCAAGCTCGTCATCAAGCTCGACCCTGGGTCTCACCCCGCCTGAGCAACTGGCACTAGACTTCCTGACGGGCCCCCCAGGTGGTGAGGGTAGGCAACAACATCCCTCCCCGTTGATCCTCAACACTGGGGGCCCCACAAGGGTGTTTCCTGAGCCCCCTCCCTGTACTCCCCTGTTCACCCACGATGCGTGGCACACGCACGCTCCAACTCAATCATCAAGTTTGCGGACTACATAACAGTGGTAGGCTTGATTACCAACAACGACGAGGACGGCCCCACAGGGAGAGGTGTGGGCTCCCGGAGTGTGGTGTCAGAAAATCCACACACACTCAACAAACTAAGGAGATGATTGTGGACTTCAGGAAAACAGCAGAGGGAACACCCCCTATCCACATCGATGGAACAGCAGTGGAGAGCAAGCAAGTTTTAAGTCTCCCGGCATACACATCACAGACAAACTGAATTGGTCCACTCACACAGACAGAATCGTGAAGAAGGCGCAGCAGCCGCTTCTTCAACCTCAGGAGGCTGAAGAAATTCGGCTTGTCACCAAAAGCACTCACAAACTTCTACAGATGCACAATCGAGAGATCCTGGCGGGCTGTATCACCGCCTGGTACGGCAACTGCTCCGCCCCCTCAACCGTAAGGCTCTCCAGAGGGTAGTGAGGTCTGCACAACTCATCACCGGGGCAAAACTACCTGCCTCCAGGACACCTAAGCACCACCCGATGTTACAGGAAGGCCATAAAGATCATCATGACATCAACCACCCGAGCCACTGCCTGTTCACCCCGCTATCATCCAGAAGGCGAGGTCAGTACAGGTGCATCAAAGCTGGGACCTAGAGACTGAAAAACAGCTTCTATCTCAAGGCCATCAGACTGTTAAACAGCCACCACTAATACTGGAGTGGCTGCTGCCAACACACTGACAATAACTCCAGCCACTTTAATAATGTGGAATTGATGGGAAATGATGTAAATATATCACTAGCCACTTTAAATAATGCTACCTTATATAATGTTACTTACCCTACATTATTCATCCTCATATGCATACATATATACTGTACCTATATCAGACTGCATTCTTGTAATACACATGTATCACTAGCCACTTTAACTATGCCACTTGTTTACATACTCATCTCATATGTATATACTGTAATGATACCATCTACTGTATCTTGCCTATGCTGCTCTGTACCATCACTCATTCATATATCCTTATGTACATGTTCTTATCCCCTTACACTGTGTATTAGACAGTAGTTTTGGAATTGTTAGTTAGATTACTTGTTGGTTATTACTGCATTGTCGGAACTAGAAGCACAAGCATTTCGCTACACTCGCATTAACATCTGCTAACCATGTGTATGTGACAAATAAAATGTGATTTGATTTGATTTAGGTTTGTTTTTTCTTGGAGAGTAACAACAACACAAAAAAGCTGAGGAGGAACACGCAGGAGGGAAAGACACAAAACAATTCAACATTAAATACAGAAATTAAGAGCAATAAGGAGGACAAACACACACACCCACACACACACCACCCACACCACACCACACACACACCACCCACAACACACCACACCACCACCACCCACAACACACCACCCCCCACACACACCACACCACACACACACCACCCCCACACACCCCCACACACCCCCACCCCCACACACCACACACACACACCACAACACACCACCCCACACACCACCCCCACACACCACACACACACCACCACCCCCACACACACCACACACACACACCACCCCCACACACAACACACCACCCCTTCACACACACACAGCACCACCCCCCACACACACCACACACACACACCACCCCACACACACCCACACACACCACTCACAACACACACACACACCACCCCCCACACACACCCCCCACACACCACCCCACCACCCCCACACCACACACACACACACCCCCCACCCCCCCCCACACACCACACACCCCCCACACCACCACCCCCACACCACACACACACACCACCCCCACCCCACACCACCCCCCACACACACAGGTCTCATCTTTAATGGTGTCGTGAAGTTTGTAGCATGTTGTTCTTGTGTTTCATCATACCAGTCAGACAGAATGCCTGAGGGCTTCAGTGTGAGGTAGTGGGAAGAAGAGGGATAGATCTCTTCCTGTTGGGCTTCAGGTGTGAGGTAGTGAAGAAGAGTGGATAGACTTCTGCCTGAGGGCCAGGTGTGAGGTAGTGAAGAAGAGGGGCTTCAGGTGTGAGGTAGTGAAGAGGGATAGATCTCTTCCCAAGCTGGGCTTCAGGTGTGAGGTAGAGGAAGAAGAGGGATAGATCTTCCTGTTGGGCTTCAGGTGTGAGGTAGTGAAGAAGAGGGGATAGATATCTGCCTGAGGGCTTCAGGTGTGAGGTAGTGAAGAAGAGGGATAGATCTCTGCCTGAGGGCTTCAGGTGTGAGGTAGTGAAAGAAGAGGGATAGATCTCTTCCTGTTGAGGAGGGCTTCAGGTGTGAGGTAGTGAAGAAGAGGGATAGATCTCTGCCTGAGGGCTTCAGGTGTGAGGTAGTGAAGAAGAGGGATAGATCTCTTCCTGTTGGGCTTCAGGTGTGAGGTAGTGAAGAAGAGGGATAGATATCTTCCTGTTGGGCTTCAGGTGTGAGGTAGTGAAGAAGAGGGATAGATCTCTTCCTGTTGGTCTTCAGGTGTGAGGTAGTGAAGAAGAGGGGATAGATCTCTTCCTGTTGGTCTTCAGGTGTGAGGTAGTGAAAGAAGAGGGATAGATCTCTTCCTGTTGGGCTTCAGGTGTGAGGTAGTGAAGAAGAGGGATAGATCTCTTCCTGTTGGGCTTCAGGTGTGAGGTAGTGAAGAAGAGGGATAGATCTCTTCCTGTTGGGCTTCAGGTGTGAGGTAGTGAAGAAGAGGGATAGATCTCTTCCTGTTGGGCTTCAGGTGTGAGGTAGTGAAGAAGAGGGATAGATCTCTTCCTGTTGGTCTTCAGGTGTGAGGTAGTGAAGAAGAGGGATAGATCTCTTCCTGTTGGTCTTCAGGTGTGAGGTAGTGAAGAAGAGGGATAGATCTCTGCCTGAGGGCTTCAGGTGTGAGGTAGTGAAGAAGAGGGATAGATCTCTGCCTGAGGGCTTCAGGTGTGAGGTAGTGAAGAAGAGGGATAGATCTCTTCCTGTTGGGCTTCAGGTGTGAGGTAGTGAAGAGGATAGATATCTTCCTGTTGGGCTTCAGGTGTGAGGTAGTGAAGAAGAGGGATAGATCTCTTCCTGTTGGGCTTCAGGTGTGAGGTAGTGAAGAAGAGGGATAGATCTCTTCCTGTTGGGCTTCAGTGAGGTAGTGAAGAAGAGGGATAGATCCCCTCCTGTTGGTCTTCAGGTGTGAGGTGGGAGTGGAAGAAGAGGGTGAAGCTTCAGGTGTGAGGTAGTGAAGAAGAGGGATAGATCTCTTCCTGTTGAAGAAGAGGGATAGATCTCTGCCTGAAGGTGTGAGGTAGTGAAGAAGAGGGATAGATGCCTGAGGGCTTCAGGTGTGAGGTAGTGAAGAAGAGGGATAGATCTCTTCCTGTTGGGCTTCAGGTGTGAGGTA
>NW_025750821.1:0-17557 GCF_021184085.1 Oncorhynchus gorbuscha | reverse complement strand
TGGTGCATTCACCTTATGACATCCAGTGGAACAGTCACTTTACAATAGTGCATCTAAATCTTAGGGGGGGGGGATTACTTATCCTATCCTAGGTATTCCTTAAAGAGGTGGGGTTTCAGGTGTCTCCGGAAGGTGGTGATTGACTCCGCTGTCCTGGCGTCGTGAGGGAGTTTGTTCCACCATTGGGGGGCCAGGGCAGCGAACAGTTTTGACTGGGCTGAGCGGGAGCTGTACTTCCTCCCAGTGGTAGGCTGAGCAGGCCAGAGGTGGGATGGCACCCAGTGCCTGTTGGGTGGACTCAGTCAGAGCCTGGGAGTGCTGAGGTGCAGTTCCACCCTCTCACTGGCCTCATGACCAGCACCATGGTCTTGTAGTGGATGCGAGCTTCAACTGGAAGCCAGTGGAGAGAACGGAGGAGCGGGTGACGGGAGAGAACTTGGGAAGGTTGAACACCAGACGGGCTGCGAGCGTTCTGGATGAGTTGAAGGGGCTTAATGGCACAGGCAGGGCGCCCAGCCAACAGCGAGTTGCAGTAATCCAGACGGGAGATGACAAGTGCCTGGATTAGACCCCAGCCGCTTCCTGTGTGAGGCAGGGTCGTACTCTGCGGATGTTGTAGAGCAGGGGTGCGTCAAAGTCAAATGGACGGAGGGCCAAATAAAAAATTTAGCTACAAGCCGAGGGCCGGACTGTTCGAATGTTCATTGAAAATTTTAAATGACGCATATAGTCTAGTGAACCTAATTGAACCTACTGAAAACCTAACAAATATATTCCAATATGATCAGATAAATAAAGCAATATTTTCTTATGGCTCTGTCAGTAATCTTTAATTTTCAACAGACACAAAAGACAAATTTTTATATAAAAATCCCCATAACATGAACATTAAATGAAAGAAACCGGTTATTCAAGGCACCATCAGTAGCCTATATTTTTCTATTTTAGCAAAAAGTGGGCTAAATTTACTTCAAAGAAAAAACAATAATAGCAATTTTCTATCATCCACTCAACTGAAATATTTTAAAAATATAATTGGATTGAAATACAATAAAATAAAGTGCAAAAATCTATTAATCAAAAACAACACTTTGTTTAAGGAGAAGTAACATGCAGTGAAAACAAATATTAAACTTTAACTTTTAAACTTGAACTGAGTAAAAACTCTAAATATGTGATTGCACAGTAATGTTCACTTGTTTGAGGTTGAGGGTGATACTTGGTGGTGTCCCATCTTTTCCACAAGTTCATCAATGTTCGGGGTAAGGCTCTGAGCTGAGGTGTTCAGCAGTAAGTCGACTTCTGTGTGATGTTTTGTTCAAGTTCATCAAAGAAAACAGTTGTTCACACAGGTATGTGCTGCCAAACATAGACAACGTTTGAGCAGCCTGGATGCGCAGCTGGGGCATGTCGGGGAGGAAACGGGCGAACTCCGCAGCACCCACTGCCGCATATTTTGCCCTCAGTGCATCATTGCATTGGAGGTCAATCAACTCCATTTGGAGGTTTGGTGGTGAGCTTTCCCGTCAACAGCAAATGGGTTACCGAGCAGTTCCAACCTGCTTTTTTGTGCTTCAAAGTCAGCAAATCGGCGTCGAAAGTCAGCGGCAAGCATACCTATTTTATCAGCCAACTGTGCGCTCGGGAACGCACTGGTAGAGAGCTTCTCTTCATGGTCTGGCAGCTGGGAAAGTGGCTCAAATTTTCTTTCCGCATCTGCGTCTCCCACAGAGTCAGTTTGGTTTTAAATGCCTTCACTGTACTGTACATATCAGAAATGACACGATCCCGACCCTGCAGCTGCAAGTTCATTGCATTCAGATGACTCGTAATGTCACACAGAAAAGCCATTTCACACAGAAACATTTCATCTCGGAGTTGTGTTGTGTCTTTCCCTTTGCTGTCCAAGAACAGACAAATCTCTCACGAAGCTCGAAACATCTTTGAAGCACCTTTCCTGGCTTAGCCATCGCACCTCTGTGTGATAAGGCAAATCACCATGCTCCGTTTCTAACTCCGTCAGAAATGCCTTGAACTGGCGGTGATTCAAACCTTTGGCTCTGATAAAGTTAACTGTGCGCGTGATGATGCTCATTACATGCTCCATTTTCAAGGCTTTACCGCACAACGCTTCCTGGTGTATGATACAATGATAAGCTGTCAGCTCACCTGTCGCGTTTTCCTCTTTGCATCTTTTCCCGTATCTCGCCACCAGTCCGCTCCTGTGTCCACACACGCAGGTGCTCCGTCGGTTGTCAAAAACCCACAAGTTTTTCCCAAGGCAGCTCCATCTCATTTACACATCTTGACACCTCTTCATACAAATCATGCCCCGTAGTTGTGCCATGCATAGGGACGTAAAGCCAAAAACTCCTCTGTCACGCTTAGGCTGGAGTCCACTCCGCGGATGAAAATTGACAACTGGGCAATGTCAGAAATGTCGTGCTCTCATCCACAGCCAAGGAATATGCAATGAAATCTTTTCCCTTTTCACAAGCTGCTCTTTTAGATTGATGGACAACTGGTCTACTCCTCTCGGCAATGGTGTTTCTGCTCAGACTCACATTTAAAAAGAGTTGCCTTTTTTCTGGGCAAACTTCGTCACAAACTTTAATCATGCAGTTTTTGATGAAATCCCCTCCGTAAATGGCCGGGCTGATTTAGCGATCTCTTCTGCCAAAATAAAAACTGGCCTTGACAGCAGCCTGGCCTTGTGATTTGGCTTTTTTTGAACAGAGCCTGTCGAGATTTGAGGCCTCGTTTTAATTCCTCTGCCTTTGTAGCCTTTGTTCCATGTCCATATTCTTGTTTTTGTCCGCGTGTTTCGTTTCATAATGTCGTCTCAGATTATACTCTTTCAGTACCGCCACACTTTCTCCACACAGAAGACACACAGGTTTTCCAGCTACCTCCGTGAACAAATACTCCGACTCCCACCTTGTTTGAAACCACCGGTTCTCAGTGTCCACCTTCCGTTTTGCCATTTTTGATGGGTATCTGAAAGTTAATTTTACTGTGATGCTGACAACTGCTGTGCCAATAAATATTGAAATGAAGCAGCCTACTGCTCGTGCGTCACCGTTGCATTGTGGGAAATGTAGTATTGGTGCGTGTCTGCGGGCCGGTTCTAATAATAAATCAAGATCATCCCAGGGGCCGTAAAAACCTTCTCGCGGGCCGGATGTGGCCCGGCCTTGACTCTGACATATGTGTTGTAGAGCATGAACCTACAGGAACGGGCCACCGCCTTGATGTTGGTTGAGAACGACAGGTGTTGTCAGGATCACGCCAAGGTTCTTGGCGCTCTGGGAGGAGGACACAATGGAGTTGTCAACCGTGATGGCGAGATCATGGAACGGGCAGTCCTTCCCGGGAGGAAGAGCAGCTCTCCGTCTTGCCGAGGTTCAGCTTGAGGTGGTGATCCGTCATCCACACTGATATGTCTGCCAGACATGCAGAGATGCGATTCGCCACCTGGTCATCAGAAGGGGGAAAGGAGAAGATTAATTGTGTGTCGTCTGCATAGCAATGATAAGAGAGACCATGTGAGGTTATGACAGAGCCAAGTGACTTGGTGTATAGCGAGAATAGGAGAGGGCCAAGAACAGAGCCCTGGGGACACCAGTGGTGAGAGCGCGTGGTGAGGAGACAGATTCTCGCCACGCCACCTGGTAGGAGCGACCTGTCAGGTAGGACGCAACAAAGCGTGGGCCGCGCCGGAGATGCCCAACTCGGAGAGGGTGGAGAGGAGGATCTGATGGTTCACAGTATCGAAGGCAGCCGATAGATCTAGAAGGATGAGAGCAGAGGAGAGAGAGTTAGCTTTAGCAGTGCGGAGCGCCTCCGTGATACAGAGGAGAGCAGTCTCAGTTGAATGACTAGTCTTGAAACCTGACTGATTTGGATCAAGAAGGTCATTCAGAGAGAGATAGCGGGAGAGCTGGCCAAGGACGGCACGTTCACATTGGTAGTAGTATGGCTTCACTGAAGCCATATTGCTATTGTGAAGTGGACATTTCTTGAGCAACAAGGGCTCAGCCGTTAAGTGGTAGGCACGAAAAGCTCATAGAACGGACCACCGAGTGCTGAAGCACTTGAACATCGTCTGTCCTCGGTTGTAACACTCACTACCAAGTTCCAAACTACTCTCTGGAAGCAATGTCAGCACAAGAACCGTTCGTCGGAGCTTCATGAAATGGCCGAGGCGCACACACAAGCTTAAGATCATGCGCAATGCCAAGCGTTGGCTGCATTGGTGTACAGCTCGCCGGCATTGGACTCTGGAGCACTGGAAACATGTTCTGTGGAGGATGAATCACGCTCTACCATCTGGCAGTCTTGACGGACAAATCTGGGGTTTGGAAGATGCCAGAGAAAGCTACTGGCCCCAATGCATAGTGTCAACTGTATAGTTTGATGGAGGAGAAATAATGTTCTGGGGCTGTTTTTCATGGTTCGCGCTAGGCCTCTTAGTTCCAGTGAAGGGACATCTTAACGCTTACAGCATACAATGACATTCTAGACGATTCTGTGCTTCCAACTTTATGGCAACAGTTTGGGGAAGATCCTTTCCTGTTTCAGCGTGACAATGCCCCCATGCACAAAGCAGGTCCATACAGAAATAGTTTGTCGAGATCGGTGTGGAATAACTTGACTCGCCTGCACAGAGCCCTGACCTCAACTCCATCAAATACCTTAGGATGAATTGGGACGCTGACTGCAAGCCAGGCCTAAATGCCCAACATCAGAGCCCGACCTCACTAATGCTCCTGTAGCTGAATGGAATCAAGTCCCTGCATCAATGTTCCAACATCTAGTAGAAAGCCTTCCCAGAAGAGTGGAGGCTATTATAGCAGCAAAGTGGGGACCAACTCCATATTAATGCCCAGAATTTGGGAATGAGATGTTTGACTGGCAGGTATCCACATACTTTTGGTCATGTTGTATTTCTCAATATTGTCCACCATTAATTGGATATTTGAGTGATATAAAATACAAGTGAACTATACCTGACAAGTATGAGTTGTTTAGGTTCATTTCACCTTCTTTGTGGGCTTTGCCTGTCCAAGCAGCAGAAGGGCGCATTTGCTGATGTACTGTTAGCCGATGGTGTTTGCTTTGCAAACTATCGGTAGAAACTGGAACAGCTGGCTAAACATAGTGAGTAGACCTAATGTACTTTTTTTCTCTCCAATTAATGTAAGCCTAACTAGCAAAGTTAGCTAACATTATCCCTTTTCAACGTTATTCAATAGGCTACATTGATTAAAAGGACCACGTTAAAATTGGCTAGTTAGGTAATAACTGATCACGTCAGCTAATTAACAAGCTAACCTTCAGGGATAAACTAGATGGCTAAATCTAAGTGTTGTTTGATTCACGTGCCATCTGTAGTGGTGATAACAGTAGTCCGACTGATAGCTTTACCAGGATGAGTAACTGCCAAATCAACAAAACCAACACAAAAGGTCACCATGTCATTGGGTTTAGGATTAAAAGTGGATGACTTTTAGCAAATCAATCAATTTTCCACATTGATTCAACGTCATCTCAGTGGTTTTTTGGGTTGAAATGATGTGGAAACATTGTTGATTTAACCAGCTTTTGCCCAGTGGGTTTTTGAATGACAAATTGCATGTTATATGATGCAGGCCTGCGAATGTAATGAATGCCTTGTAAGAGCCTTCAGAGCACCTTTTACTCTACAGTCTGAATACGCTCCTAAGTAAAACACGAAAGGAAGAAAGGGGCTGAACGCATTGGAGATGGACTGCTGACAAAGAGAGATGGACATGAGGACCTGACAACCCTCACTGTATGGTGCTTTCCTTTCTTTCACTGTCTCTTATCGCCTTCCTCTCACCCCTTGGACTCATTAACAGCCAACCGCACTCACCGCCAGTGTCAAAATAACCAACAACCTTATTTTCCAAAAGTTCACTGCAGGATAGAAATGTACTTTCCCTTTCTCTTCCTGCATGCTGAGTCTTTCTTTGCCTTTCATAAAGATCTCATTATAATTATTTTGCAAGGTGTTGTAGAATGGCTGAAGCCACTTTCTTTCGTGTCTGCTCATACAAGTAAAGATTTCCGTCCATCTTACTGAGTACAGATTTAGGTACCTCAAGCTGTGCCTTTCTTTACCTAATGCAGAACGAAAGGAATTAATCACATGTGAACCAGAATGTTTTGCCCTTTTTTCACCTTTATTTAACCAGGTAAGCTAGTTGAGAACAAGTTCTCATTTGCAACAGCGACCTGGGCAAGATAAAGCGTAGTACCCGACACATACAACAATACAGAGTTACACATGGAATGAACAAAACATACAGTCAATAATACAGTAGAACAAAAGAAAACAAAGTCTATATACAGTGAGTGCAAATTAGGTCAAATAAGGAGTTGAGGCAATAAATAGGCCATAGTGGCTAATTAATTACAGAATGGCAATTAATCACTGGAATGGTAGATGCGCAAAAGATGGATGTGCAAGTAGAGACACTGTGGTATCTAAACATGGTGTAGTTTGAATTTCATTGTAGATAAAATGCACCCTTCAATTACATCGTCTGCCTACAGTATGCCATTTTTTTAATACCCTCAAACACCAAGTTAAGGCATACCTTATTTCAAAATAG
Organism: Oncorhynchus gorbuscha; assembly: GCF_021184085.1. Lineage (NCBI taxonomy): Eukaryota > Metazoa > Chordata > Actinopteri > Salmoniformes > Salmonidae > Oncorhynchus > Oncorhynchus gorbuscha. Next base: position 10,919 of record NW_025750821.1, on the reverse strand, counting down.
ACCATCAACACTGTCAATTGCGAATTTAAATTCTTCACGTTTTACCGGCGAAATGTCCACATCTGCATGCCAATCATTTGATCTCAATCAGTTTCATGGGAATATGCCTTTGGAGCTTCTTGAATGACTGTTGTGAGGGAATTAAGTAGAGGTTTTGACCGATTAATCGGAATGGCCATTATACCTTTATTTAACTAGGCAAGTCGGTTAAGAACACATTCTTATTTTCAATGACGGCCTAGGAACAGTGGGTTATCTAATCTTGCAAACTGTACAGTTAACTAGTCCAACGCTCTAACCATTGCACTCTACGAGGAGCAATGCAGTAGAAGCCAAGGTAAATTGCTAGCTAGCATTAAACTTATCTTATAAAAACAATCAATCATAATCACTAGTTATAACTACTTATCCAGTTTAGCAGGCAATATTAACCAGGTGAAATTGTGTCATTTCTCTTGCGTTCATTGCACACACAGTCAGGGTATATGCAACAGATTGGGCTGCCTGGCTCATTGCTTAACTAATTTGCCAGAATTTTACATAATTATGCAAACATTGAAGTTGTGCAATGTAACAAGAATATTTAGAGTAAGGGTTGCCAAATTGCTAGATAAAATACCGAATGGTTAGTTATATTTCACTAAAATAATAAACATTTTGTTTTCGAAATGATAGTTTCCAGATTCGACCATATTAATGACCAAATGCTCGTATTTCTGTGTTATTATGTTATAATTAAGTCTGATTTGATAGAGCAGTCTGACTGAGCAGCAGCAGGCCTGTAATCATTCATTCAAACAGCACTTTCGTGCGTGGCTTTGCCAGCAGCTCTTCACAAGCACAGCGCTGTTTATGGCTTCAAGCCTATCAGCCTAATGGCTGGTGTAACAGATGTGAAATGACTAGCTAGTTATCTGGATGTCCGCTAATACCGTTTCAAACGGCACTCGCTTTTAGATTTGAGTAGTTATTCCCCTTGCACTGTGCAAGGGCAGCGGCTGAATGGAGCAATTAACATGCTTCAAGTGTGGCTGTTGTCGATGTTCCTGGTTTGAGCCCAGGTAGGGCAGGAGAGGGACATTCTTCATACTGTTACACTGGCAATACTATAGTGCCTATAAGAACATCCAATATTCAAAGGTATATGGAATACAAATGGTATAGAGAGAAATAGTGTCCTGTAAATACTAAATCACTACAACCTAAAACCTCTTACCTTGGAATATTGAAGTCTGTTTTAAAAGGAACCACCAACTTTCATATGGGTAGCCTAGTGGTTAGAGCGTTGGAAACTATAACACAAAGGCTTATGTTCAAATCCCCTCCTGACAAGGTACAGTCGTTCTGCCCCTGAACAGTTACCACTGTTCCTAGGCCGTCATTGAAAATAACAATTTGTTCTTAACTGACTTGCCTAGTTAAATAAAGGTCAAATTAAAAATCAATATGTTCTCATGTTCTGAGCAAGGAACTTAAAACATGAGCTTTTTACATGGCACATATTTTACACGGCACACATTTTTACATGGCACATACATGGCACATATTGGATATTGGCACATATTACTTTCTTCTCCAACACTTTGTTTTTGCATTATTTAAACCAAATTGAGCATGTTTCATTATTTATTTGAGGCTAAATTGATTTTATTGATGTATTATATGAAGTTAAAATAAATGTTCATTCAGGATTGTTGTAATTGTCATTATTACAAATAAAACATTTTTTTTTAAAGTGGCAGTTTAATCCAATTAAATGCAAGTAAAACTAAATGCATGCTATTCAATCGATCACTGCCCGCACCTGCCCGCCCGTCCAGCATCACTACTCTGGACGGCTCCGACTTAGATTACGTGGACAAATACAAATACCTAGGTGTCTGGTTAGACTGTAAACTCTCCTTTCAGACTCACATAACCAGTTAGGCATTAGGGGGCTATAAAAAATTGATGAAAACTTTCCCGTTTTAAACAAGATATTTTGTCACGAAAAGATGCTCGACTATGCATATAATTAACAGCTTTGGAAAGAAAACACTCTGACGTTTCCAGAAATGCAAAGATATTGTCTGTGAGTGCCACAGAACTGATGTTACAGGCGAAACCCAGATAAAAATCCAATCAGGAAGTGCCACATTTTTTGAAACCGCTCTCATAGCCAATGACTTCTTATATGGCTGTGAATGAGCTACGAATGAGCTTTTCCACATATTCCCCAAAGTGTCTACAGCATTGTGATGTCTTTTTAGGCATTTCCATTGAAGAATAGCCAAAGGGACCATATATAGCATGTGGTCACATGGTGTCTCCTCAGAAAATCTTGCGTAAAATACTGAGGTAGCCATTTTACCAATCGCTTCTTATGAGAAACCAATTGTCCCGACGGATATATTATCGATTTTCATGAATAGGAAACGTTTATAGGGGTATTTATGTCCGCTGCATTATGCTAATGCGTTTGAGGCTATGATTACGATCCCGGATCCGGGATTGCAGTAGACACAAGAGGTTTTAAGCATTTCCAATCCAAAATTAAATCTAGAATCGGCTTCCTATATCGGAACAAAGCATCCTTCACTCATGCTGCCAAACATACCTCGTAAAACTGACCATCCTACCGATCCTCGACTCCAACGATGTCATCTATAAAATAGCCTCCAACACTCTACTCAACAAATTGGATGCAGTCTATCACAGTGCCATCCGTTTTGTCACCGTAGTCACATACACTACCCACCACTGCGACCTGTGCACTCTCGTTGGTTGGCCCTCGCCATACTCGTCGCCAAACCCACTGGCGACAGGTTATCTACAAGTCTCTGCTAGGTAAAGCCCTGCCTTATTTCAGCTCACTGGTCACCATAGCAGCACCCACTCGATTTAGCACGCGCTCCAGAAGGTATATCTTACTGGTCACCCCCAAAGCCAATTCCTCCTTTGGTCGCCTTCCTTCCAGTTCTCTGCTGTCAATGACTGGAACAAACTGCAAAAATCACTGAAGCTGAGACTCATATCTCCCTCACTAGCTTTAAGCACCAGCTGTCAGAGCAGCTCACAGATCACTGCACCTGTACATAGCCCATCTGTAAACAGCCCATCTATCTACCTCATCCCCATACGGTATTCATTTATTTATTTTGCTCCTTTGAACCCCAGTATCTCTACTTGCACATTCATCTTCTGCACATCTACCATTCCAGTGTTTAATTGCTATATTGTAATTACCCACCACCATGGCCTATTTATTGCCTTAACTCCCTTATCTTACCTCATTTGCACTCACTGTATATAGACTTTTTTTGTTTTCTTTTGTTCTACTGTATTATTGATTGTATGTTTTGTTTATTCCATGTGTAACTCTGTGTTGTTGTATGTGTCGAATTGCTATGCTTTATCTTGGCCAGGTCGCAGTTGCAAATGAGAACTTGTTCTCAACCAGCCTACCTGGTTAAATAACTTGAAATATATATTTTTTTAAACGGTAAGGTCTACCCTTGTTGTATTTGGCGCATGTGACAAATAAAAATGTATTTGATTTTAACTCAGCCTCTCTATATCTAGAACGGTGAATACAGGAGCCCCTCGAGGATGCCTTCACTGAGACTGTACACACTGTACACAAACGATTGTCAAGCCTCTGACGCAGCACAAGCATTTTTTAAATGTACAGATGACACCGCTGTTGTGGGTTTTCTCCACCCAGACCAAGCCTATCTTCAAGGTTTTTACAAAAAAAAAGGAAATAAATGTGAAGAAAACAAAAGAGATGGAACTTGATTTCAGAAGGTAAAAAACTCCACTACCTCTTACGAAGATCAATGGGAAATCACTTGATCGAGTGGCCACAAAGAAGTACCTGGCAATCGAAATAGACAATAAACTGATATTCAATGACTGTGCCTTTGTAAAGATAAAGACATTGCAGATATCTTTCAAATGTTCTATAAATCTGTCCTGCAGAATGTGCCGTCCTTTGGTCGGATATGCTGAAACATGCGAGTGCAAGACCAAATCAAGCTTCAGCACTTGATGAAGACTGGAAGGTGATAATTGGTATAGATCAAGGAATCAGCCACCAGCCTGCACACAAAAACTCATCGAGCCATTGATTCAGCTTTGATCTAACTACTAAACGAGCACCATTATGAGAAGTGACAACCTTTTATAATAAGTGATGAATAGGATTATTAGGCGTAGGCAACATAACCCGATCAGGGTTATTTTAAGCGATTATGAAATCATGGTGCTGAAAGGCCAGCACCGTAACCAAGTGGTCACATATATTTCTGGGTTCCCACTGCACAAGAGGGGGGTCTTTGGGTTTTATGAACAACAAGGCAGATCTGGTTGGTGATAAGGTTCATCCGGGGATCAGTTTGTCTGCATACGTAATAGAGTTGGTATGCGTTTCTGTTGTCTTAGCACTTGGACAGTAGGATGAGTTCGAAGTGCGTCGTACAGGAGCCTCATGTCCATAACGGAAGTAACGCATGTAACTGTGTTTCTGTGAATACCTGGAAGACCGTCAGTACGGTTGAAATTATGGATTATATCCCTGGCGCTCCATACAGGTCGGGTGATAATAACAACTGCTGACGTGACAGCATGGGAGGACATGACAGGCGTGGAAGGGCGTGCCCCCACGTTGTAGAATAATAGTGAAGACATCAACACTATGAAGTAACACATTTGAAATCATGTAGTAACCAAAAAGTGTTAAACAAATAAAAATATATTTGAGATTTGAGATTCTTCAAATAGCCACCCCTTGCCTTCATGGCAGCTTTGCACCCTCTTGGCTATCTCTCAACCAGCTTCATGGGCAGTCACCTGGAATGCAATTCAATTAACCAGTGTTAATTTTAGGGGTTCTGTAATGCTCCGGGTGTCGTGGTGTGGAGTCAAATGCAGAGACAGAGTTCAATGCTGATGCTCTTTTAATGATACAACGCACCACAGGGTGCTCACAAAAGTAACGTTCCCAACCACAGGGAATCAAAAAGTACAATGGAAAAAAATCAGGACTAGGCACTAACTGCGTACCTCTACAACAGAGCCGAAGGTTACACCAAATAATCCCGCACAACAACCAGTGGAAGCTGTCTAATAAAGACAAACTAATTAAACATGAACAGGTGCTTACTAAACATACAAGGAGGGGAGGAAAAACAATCAGTGGCAGCTAATAGGCCGGTGGCGATGACCGCCAAGCTCCACCCGCCGGGAAGGGGAAACACCTCGGTCGGACTCGTGACAGGTTCCTTTCATTCTTAATGTGTTTGAGCCAATCAGTTGTGTTGTGACAAGGTAGGGAGGGAGGTATACAGAAGATAGCTCTATTTGGTAAAAACTAAGTCCATATCATGGTAAGAACAGCTCAAATAAGCACAGAGAAATGACAGTCAATCATTACTTCAAGACATGAAGGTCAGTCAATATGGAACATTTCAAGAACTTTGAAAGTTTCTTCTAGTGCAGTTACAAAAAACATCAAGCGCTGTGATGAAACTGGCTCTCCACAGAATGGAAGACCCAGAGTTACCTCTGCTGCAGAAAGATAAGTTCATTAGAGTTACCAGCCTCAGAAATTGCAGCCCAAATACATGCTTCACAGAGTTCAAATAACAGACACATCTCAACATCAACTGTTCATAGAAGACTTCATGGTCAAATTGCTGCAAAAGAAACCACTACTAAAGGACACCAATAATAATAAGAGACTTGCTTGTGCCAAGAAACACGAGCAATGGACATTAGACCAGTAGAAATGTGTCCTTTGATCTAGGTCCAAATTGGATATTTTTGGTTCCAACCGCCATGTCTTTGTGAGACGCGGTGCGAGTGAACGGATGATCTCGCATGTGTATTTCCACCGTAAAGCCTGGAGGAGGTGTTATGGTGTGTTGGTGCTTTGCTGCCTCACACAGGCACAGGTCCTAATCCAGGCACTTGTCATCTCCCCGTCTGGATTACTGCAACTCGCTGTTGGCTGGGCTCCCTGCCTGTGCCATTAAGCCCTACAACTCATCAGAACGCCGCAGCCCGTCTGGTGTTCAACCTTCCCAAGTTCTCTCACGTCACCCCGCTCCTCCGCTCTCTCCACTGGCTTCCAGTTGAAGCTGCCGCATCCGCTACAAGACCATGGTGCTTGCCTACGGAGCTGTGAGGGAACGGCACCTCAGTGCCTCAGGCTCTGATCAGGCCCTACACCCAAATAAGGGCACTGCGTTCATCCACCTCTGGCCTGCTCGCCTCCCTACCACTGAGGAAGTACAGTTCCCGCTCAGCCCAGTCAAAACTGTTCGCTGCTCTGGCTCCCAATGGTGGAACAAACTCCCTCCACGGCCAGGACAGCGGAGTCAATCACCACCTTCCGGGAGACACCTGAAACCCCACCTCTTTAAGGGAATACCTAGGATAGGATAAAGTAATCCTTCTCACCCCCCTTAAAATATGTAGATGCACTATTGTAAAGTGGCTGTTCCACTGGATGTCATAAGGTGAATGCACCAATTTGTAAGTCGCTCTGGATAAGAGCGTCTGCTAAATGACTTAAATGTAATGTAAACTTTTGTCATGACGTTGGCCTGTTGGGGAGGTTTATGACCCCATAAAATACATTCCCCTCCCGTTTCTCTCTCTCTACTCCATAGAGTTGACTCTTGAAAAGCCCTTTGTTAACATAAAGGAGTCTGGGAACATCAAAAGGTGGGGGACAGGAACCATGTTTCGTAATCCAACCAGCTGAAGATATGCGTTGGTACTTAGAGAATATGATGTCAGATCAGTTGGCGTCTGAGACATGAGACATTACTGATGACATAAATGATTACATTACTGATGACTGTATCTTGGAAAGTCGACACATTCTAGTTGTCATATTCACATGGAATTTTTGTGCAATTTAAATGTTTAAATATGAAACTATTTGTGAAAAAGATTAAATGAGAGAACGGTTTGTCATAGAGAAAATCTGCTCACTCAGAGGCCCATGAAGTGAACAGACTTTGGTTGTAAACTATGAAACACGCCCTTCATTCACCAATATATAAACCCGTTGATGAAAATTCAACTTCCTGTTCCAGAGGACGTGAGGACTTGCGATCCCCCGCATTAAACGGGACAAGGTCACCTACAGAACTAAGACTACCTCAGCGTGAGCTCTGGTTTAATAACAAGAACCTAAGGAAATTAGCATTGAATTTCAACGTGAAGATGACAATCCACACGACAAAGGATGAATTTCGACTATACCAGCCAGAATATTCTACCACACAACGATACTACCAAATACCCGTTCTACCACCAGAAATTCTTCAAATGACAACAAGACCTTCCATCTATGACCAAACCGATCAAAACGCAGCTCAGAGTAAATATTTATTGCATTTCCTTTTTCCAAATGGGTGGTTATTTATAATGCACAGAATTCTGTATTCTGATAGAGTAGCTGCCTATGGCCCGATAGAGACACAAAATCTATTTGTTCCCCAGTCTTCCCGCTCTTTCATTAAAAACCAACCCCTTTCTTTGTGTAACCAGTTGCCATATCTGTTCCGTCTGCTAAGGAGGTTTTCCTTTAGGACATCATTTGTAATCAATCAATGTATGATCCATTCTGTGTATATGTAATTCTATTGTGATTATTTAGGTATTTAGTAAATAAATAATTAAACCAAATTTTGTTTTGCTGGTTCAACTGTTAGCCAGGGTTCGTGAAGATAACCAGATTTACAACTTTCAGATGAGACTAAATAAGGTGACAATTCAATTTTGACTGCTATTGAGGTAAGGTACCAGGCTTTAAGAATTCATTCGGAAGATAACAGCTCTGAACATTATTTCGTGGTTACCCGACTTTCTGGTTAATTACATTCACCTGGTTAGCTTAACCAGGTAATATTAATTACAGAGAAATTATTTTATAGAATAGCATGTCATCATTTAATCACATAGCCAAAGACACGACACTGTCTGTGATTTATTTAGAATCCAAGCAGCACACTTAACCAACATGGTTACCACAGCATTCTTCAGCAATACACCATCTCATCTGGTTTGCGCTTAGTAGGACTATCATTTGTTTTTCAACAGGACAATGACCCAACACACCTCCAGGTTGTGTAAGAACTATTTTACCAAGAAGGAGTGTGATGGAGTGCTGCATCAGATGACCTGGCCTCCACAATCCCCGACCTCAACTAAATTGAGATGGTTTGGGATGAGTTGGACCGCAGAGTGAAGGAAAAGCAGCCAATGTGGCTCAGCATATGTGGGAACTCCTTCAAGACTGTTGGAAAAGCATTCCAGGTGAAGCTGGTTGAGAGAATGGCAAGAGTGTGCAAAACTGTCATCAAGGCACTCCATCACTCTCCTTCTTGGTCAAATAGCCCTTACACAGGCTGGAGTTGTGATGGGTCATTGCCCATTTGAAAAACAAATGATAGTCCCACTAAGCGCAAACCAGATGAGATGGCGTATCGCTGCAGAATGCTGCGGTATGGTTAAGTGTACCTTGAATTCTAAATAAATCACAGACAGTGTTACCAGCAAAGCACCCCTGCATCATCACACCTCTTCCTCCATGCTTCACGGTGGAAATCACACATGCAGAGGTCAACCGTTCACCTACTCCGCGTCTCACAAAGACATGGTGGTTGGATTTATCAGATGAAAGGACATCGATCCACCGATCTATTGTCCAATGTTTCTTAGCCCAAGCAAGTCTCTTGTTCTTATTGCTATCCTTTAGCAGTGGTTTCTTTTCAGAAATTGACCATGAAGGCCTGATTCACGCAGTGTCCTCTGAATAGTTGATGTTGAGATGTGTCTGTTACTTGAACTCTGTGAAGCATTTATTTGAGCTGTAATCTGAGCGGCAGTTAACTCTAATGAATTTATTCTCTGCAGCAGTGGTAACTCTGGATCTTCCTTTCCTGTGGCGGTCCTCATGAGATCCAGTTTTATCACAGCGCTTGATGGTTTTTGCGACTACACTTGAATACATTTTCCGGATTGACTGACTTTCATGTCTTAAAGTAATGATGGACTGTCGTTTCTCTACTGTATGCCACCCCTACCATGTCACAACACAACTGATTAATAGGCTAACATATCACACCTGTTAATAGGCTAAGCATTGCGATTAATGTTATTTACCGTCTTCTGCTTTTTATGAATAAAATGGCATCAGGGTAAAAAAAATTAATATAACTTCAATGCCCCCTCCTTCCACACACATTAATGTTACTTACCTTACAGTTCACAAATTCAGTTAATTTCCTCTCCCTTCATATGCAAATACCTTTTAATCATACATTAGCTTGTCTGGCTGGCATGTTTTCATTTTAAACAGGCCTTACGTTATCAACAATGAAATAATATTAATCCTCTATGATTTTTTTTTTTTAAACATAACTCATTAGTACACCCTTGTGGTTGAATATATATATATTTTACATCTTATGATACAACAATGAATAATGAATAATGTTGAACAAACAAATACCATTAAGGGAATCGTTACAATTTACAATAATGAACACCTTACGAAACAGCTGTGAAAACCAATCTGGCAATATTTTAGATTTAAATAGATAAACGTCAATATTTTTGGGGTAAATCAAATCAAATTGTATTGGTCACATACACATGGTTAGCAGATGTTAATGGTGTTCCAAGCTTGTAGTGTCATACCCAAGAAGACTTGAGGCTGTAATCACTGCCATAGGTGCTTCAACAAAGTAATGAGTAAAAGGTCTGAATACTTATATAAATTTGATAGCTAATTTTTGATATTTCATTTTTTAAAATCTTGTACGCCACGATCATCTCCTTTGTCTTGCTCACGTTGAGGGAGAGGGTGCTGTTCTGCTACCACACAACCAGGTCCCTGACCTCCTCCCTACAGGCTGTGTCATCATTGTCGGTGACCGGGCCAACCACCATTGTGTCATCAGCAAACGTAACAATGGTGTTGTAGTCATGTGTAGTCCCGGGGTCCTTAGCTTAGTGATGAGCTTTGTGGGAACTATGGTGTTGAACGCTGAGCTGTAGTCATTGAACAGCATTCTCACATAGGTGTTCCCTTAGCTCAGGTTGGAAAGGGCAGTCTGGAGTGCGATTGAGATTCATGGCTAGCAACGTGAGTGCTATGGGGCGGTGGTCATTTAGGCAGGTTACCTTCGCTTTCTTTGGCACAGGGACTATGGTGGTCTGCTTGAAGCATGTAGGTATTACAGACTCGGTCATGGAGAGGTTGAAAATGTCAGTGAAGACACTTGGCAGTTGGTCCTCACATAATCTGAGTACACATCCTGGTAATCCGTCTGGCCCCCAGCCTTGTGAATGTTGACCTGTTTAAACGTCTTGCTCACATTGGCTTTGGAAAGTGATCACACAGTCGTCCGGAACAGCTGGTGCTCTCATGCATGCTTCAGTGTTGCTAAAATCTAAACGAGCATAAAAGGCATTTAGGCCGTCACTGGGCAGCTCACGGCTGTGCTTCCCTTTGTAGTCCATAATAGTTTGCAAGCCCTGCCACATCTGATGAGCATCAGAGCCGGTGTAGTAGGATTCTAGTACAGGATTCTTAGTCCTGTATTGACACTTTGCCTGTTTGATGGTTTCTCTGATGGCATAGCAGGATTTCTTATAAACTTACGGATTATTGTCCCGCTCCTTCAAAGTGTCAGCTCAAGCATATTTAGCTCGGTGCAGTTGTTGCCTATTTACTATGTTTCTGGTTGGGATATGTACGTTCGGGCACTGTGGGGACGACGTCATCGATGCACTTATTGATGAAGCAGTGACTGAGGTGGTATACCCCTCACTGCCATTGGATGAATCCCGGAACATATTCCAGTCTGTGCTAGCAAAACAGTCCTGTAGCATAGCATCCGCGTCATCTGACCACTTCC
>NW_025750820.1:0-17558 GCF_021184085.1 Oncorhynchus gorbuscha | reverse complement strand
GGATGTACTGATAGTGGTATTTACAACCAGGATGTACTGATAGTGGTATTTACAACCCAGGATGTACTGATAGTGGTATTTACAACCAGGATGTACTGATAGTGGTATTTACAACCAGGATGTACTGATAGTGGTATTTACAACCAGGATGTACTGATAGTGGTATTTACAACCAGGATGTACTGATAGTGGTATTTACAACCAGGATGTACTGATAGTGGTATTTACAACCAGGATGTACTGATAGTGGTATTTACAACCAGGATGTACTGATAGTGGTATTTACAACCAGGATGTACTGATAGTGGTATTTACAACCAGGATGTACTGATAATTGCTGGATGTACTGATAGTGGTATTTACAACCAGGATGTACTGATAGTGGTATTTACAACCAGGATGTACTGATTACAACCAGGATGTACTGATAGTGGTATTTACAACCAGGATGTACTGATAGTGGTATTTACAACCAGGATGTACTGATAGTGGTATTTACAACCAGGATGTACTGATAGTGGTATTTACAACCAGGATGTACTGATAGTGGTATTTACAACCAGGATGTACTGATAGTGGTATTTACAACCAGGATGTACTGATAGTGGTATTTACAACCAGGATGTACTGATAGTGGTATTCATAACCAGGATGTACTGATGTGGTATTTACAACCAGGATGTACTGATAGTGGTATTTACAGCCAGGATGTACTGATAGTGGTATTTACAACCAGGATGTACTGATAGTGGTATTTACAACCAGGATGTACTGATAGTGGTATTTACAACCAGGATGTACTGATAGTGGTATTTACAACCAGGATGTACTGATAGTGGTATTTACAACCAGGATGTACTGATAGTGGTATTTACAGCAGGATGTACTGATAGTGGTATTTACAACCAGGATGTACTGATAGTGGTATTTACAACCAGGATGTACTGATAGTGGTATTTACAACCAGGATGTACTGATAGTGCCCACACATCTATATCATGTTGCCTCCACCTTACTCAAGATTTACAACATGCTTTCACTGCAGTCATCAATGTGTTGTCTGTTTATTTCACCTCCAAACAGCCGTAGTAGTAGCTGGTTCAGGAAATCAACAAGTCTCCCCTTTCATAGGTTCAGTACAGAATGTGAGTGTGGAAAATCCCTATTTGGTAGAACAGAGTTGGACTGTGGGGCAGGACAGTACACACTGGGTTGGCTCAGGTCCAGGGCCGCTGGGCCTTCCTTCCTAGTGGAACTAACATCATGCCCTGGACCAGAACTGGGTTGGCTCAGGTCCAGGGCCGATGGGCCTTCCTTCCTAGTGGAACTAACATCATGCCCTGGACCAGAACTGGGTTGGCTCAGGTCCAGGAGCTGACCTTCCTTCCTAGTGGAACTAACATCATGCCCTGGACCAGAACTGGGTTGGCTCAGGTCCAGGGCCGATGGGCCTTCCTTCCTAGTGGAACTAACATCATGCCCTGGACCAGAACTGGGTTGGCTCAGGTCCAGGGCCGCTGGGCCTTCCTTCCTAGTGGAACTAACATCATGCCCTGGACCAGAACTGGGTTGGCTCCAGGTCCAGGGCAGCTGCAGAAACCTTCCTTCCTAGTGGAACTAACATCATGCCCTGGACCAGAACTGGGTTGGCCCTGGCGGACATCCTGACAAGCACAGCCTGGTACACACTCCACCTGCTGGTCATTCTAGTTAAAGCGGTGCAACAATTTTTCTCTCTGTCTTTCTGTGTCTCTCTCTCCCTCCCTCCTCCCTCCCCCGCCCTCCCCGCTCTCCCTCCTCCCACCCGCCCGCTCTCTCCCTCCTCCCACCCGCCCCATTCCCTCCCTCCCTCCACCTGCCCCGCCCTCCCTCCCCTCCACCCTCCTGCTCTCCCCTCCTCCCTCCCCCACCCTCCCCTCTCCCTCCCCACGCTCTCTCCCTCCTCCCACCCGCCCCGCTCTCTCCCTCCTCCCACCCGCCCCGCTCTCTCCCTCCTCCCAACCGCCCCGCTCTCTCCCTCCTCCCTCCCCCACCCTCCCTGCTCTCTCCCTCCCCCACCCTCCCTGCTCTCTCCCTCCTCCCTCCCCCCACCCTCCCTGCTCTCTCCCTCCTCCCCCACCCTCCCTGCTCTCTCCCTCCTCCCTCTCCCACCCTCCCCTGCTCTCTCCCTCCTTCCTCCCCACCCTCCCCTGATCTCTCCCTCCTCCCTCCCCCCACCCTCCCCTCTCTCCCCTCCTCCCTCCCCACCCCTCCCTGCTCTCTCCCTCCTCCCTCCCCCACCCTCCCTGCTCTCCCTCCCCTCCCCACCCTCCCTGCTCTCTCCCTCCCTCTCCCACCCTCCCTGCTCTCTCCCCTCCTTCCTCCCCCACCCTCCCTGATCTCTCCCTCCTCCCTCCCCCACCCTCCCCTCTCTCTCCCTCCTCCCTCCCCCACCCTCCCTGCTCTCTCCCTCCTCCCTCCCCCCACCCTCCTGCTCTCCTCCTCCCTCCCCCACCCTCCCTGCTCTCTCCCTCCTCCCTCCCCCATCAGGTGATTGCTGGCTCCTAGCAGCCATAGCCTCTCTAACCCTCAATGAGAGGCTGCTCCACCAGTGGTCCCTCATGGGCAGTCCTTCCCAGGGACTAAACTGGGATCTTCCACTTTCAGGTACGACCACACACACACACACACACACACACACACACACACACACACACACACACACACACACACACACACACACACACACACACACACACACACACACACACACACACACACACACACCTCCCTCCTGTCAGGTTACACACACCTGCAGGGTTATAGCATCCTTTAGGGCCATCGGCAAGACAATTACCCTTGTTTACATTACATTACATTACATTCAATAACCTTTATTATTCCCTTGTTTACATTACATTACATTACATTCAATAACCTTTATTACTCCTTGTTTTGCTGAAATGATCGACCCATAATGGATCTCCTTTGAGTCCGTTTTCAAATTTTTGTTAACCAGGAAAAGCCCATTGAGACCCAGAGTCTCTTTTTCAAGGAGACCTGACCAGAAGAGCAGCGACAATCAATACATCACATCATTAAAACACACAACCATCAATACATCACATCATTAAAACACACAACCGCATTACATCACATCATTAAAACACACAACAATCAATACATCACATCATTAAAACACACAACCATCAATACATCACATCATTAAAACACACAACCATCAATACATCACATCATTAAAACACACAACCATCAATACATCACATCATTAAAACACACAACAATCAATACATCACATCATTAAAACACACAACAATCAATACATCACATCATTAAAACACACAACAATCAATACATCACATCATTAAAACACAACCATCAATACATCACATCATTAAAACACACAACCATCAATACATCATTAAAACACACAACCATCAATACATCACATCATTAAAACACACAACAATCAATACATCATTAAAACACACAACAATCAATACATCACATCATTAAAACACACAACAATCCAATACATCACATCAATTAAAACACACAACCATCAATACATCACATCATTAAAACACACAACAATCAATACATCATTAAAACACACAACAATCAATACATCACATCATTAAAACACACAACAATCAATACATCACATCATTAAAACACACAACAATCAATACATCACATCATTAAAACACACAACAATCAATACATCACATCATTCAAAACACACAACAATCAATACATCACATCATTAAAACACACAACAATCAATACATCCATCTTAAAACACACAACAATCAATACATCACATCATTAAAACACACAACAATCAATACATCACATCATTAAAACACACAACCATCAATACATCACATCATTAAAACACACAACAATCAATACATCACATCATTAAAACACACAACAATCAATACATCACATCATTAAAACACACAACCATCAATACATCACATCATTAAAACACACAACAATCAATACATCACATCATTAAAACACATAATCCAATACATCACATCATTAAAACACACAACAATCAATACATCACATCATTAAAACACACAACCATCAATACACATCACATCATTAAAACACACAACCATCAATACATCACATCATTAAAACACACAACAATCAATACATCACATCATTAAAACACACAACCATCAATACATCACATCATTAAAACACACAACCATCAATACATCACATCATTAAAACACACAACAATACAACATGATCCAACAACAAATGAATTCAGTAGCACTAACACATCTAGATGAAGTAGGGATTCTAGACTATTCCATTCAGTAGTACTAACACATCTAGATGAAGCAGGGATTCTAGACTATTCCATTCAGTAGCACTAACACATCTAGATGAAGTAGGGATTCTAGACTATTCCATTCAGTAGTACTAACACATCTAGATGAAGCAGGGATTCTAGACTATTCCATTCAGTAGCACTAACACATCTAGATGAAGCAGGGATTCTAGACTATTCCATTCAGTAGCACTAACACATCTAGATGAAGTAGGGATTCTAGACTATTCCATTCAGTAGTACTAACACATCTAGATGAAGCAGGGATTCTAGACTATTCCATTCAGTAGCACTAACACATCTAGATGAAGCAGGGATTCTAGACTATTCCATTCAGTAGCACTAACACATCTAGATGAAGCAGGGATTCTAGACTATTCCATTCAGTAGCACTAACACATCTAGATGAAGCAGGGATTCTAGACTATTCCATTCAGTAGCACTAACACATCTAGATGAAG
Organism: Oncorhynchus gorbuscha; assembly: GCF_021184085.1. Classification (NCBI taxonomy): domain Eukaryota; kingdom Metazoa; phylum Chordata; class Actinopteri; order Salmoniformes; family Salmonidae; genus Oncorhynchus; species Oncorhynchus gorbuscha. The sequence goes on along the minus strand of NW_025750820.1, from coordinate 12,743 downwards.
CAGGGTTTCTAGACTATTCCATTCAGTAGCACTAACACATCTAGATGAAGCAGGGATTCTAGACTATTCCATTCAGTAGCACTAACACATCTAGATGAAGCAGGGATTCTAGACTATTCCATTCAGTAGCACTAACACATCTAGATGAAGCAGGGATTCTAGACTATTCCATTCAGTAGCACTAACACATCTAGATGAAGCAGGGATTCTAGACTATTCCATTCAGTAGCACTAACACATCTAGATGAAGCAGGGATTCTAGACTATTCCATTCAGTAGCACTAACACATCTAGATGAAGCAGGGATTCTAGACTATTCCATTCAGTAGCACTAACACATCTAGATGAAGCAGGGATTCTAGACTATTCCATTCAGTAGCACTAACACATCTAGATGAAGCAGGGATTCTAGACTATTCCATTCAGTAGCACTAACACATCTAGATGAAGCAGGATTCTAGACTATTCCATTCAGTAGCACTAACACATCTAGATGAAGCAGGGATTCTAGACTATTCCATTCAGTAGCACTAACACATCTAGATGAAGCAGGGATTCTAGACTATTCCATTCAGTAGCACTAACACATCTAGATGAAGCAGGGATTCTAGACTATTCCATTCAGTAGCACTAACACATCTAGATGAAGCAGGGATTCTAGACTATTCCATTCAGTAGCACTAACACATCTAGATGAAGCAGGGATTCTAGACTATTCCATTCAGTAACACTAATACATCTAGATGAAGCAGGGATTCTAGACTATTCCATGAGTCTGGTGCACAAGACGGGAAGGCAGTCTTGCCTAATACTGTGAATGTCCTGGGGACTTTAAGTAGCAACCACCAAGCAGACTGGGTATGGTAACATAGCAACCACCGAGCAGACTGGGTATGGTAACATAGCAACCACCTAGCAGACTGGGTATGGTAACATAGCAACCACCTAGCAGACTGGGTATGGTAACATAGCAACCACCAAGCAGACTGGGTATGGTAACATATCAACCACCTAGCAGACTGGGTATGGTAACATAGCAACCACCTAGCAGACTGGGTATGGTAACATAGCAACCACCTAGCAGACTGGGTATGGTAACATAGCAACCACCTAGCAGACTGGGTATGGTAACATATCAACCACATAGCAGACTGGGTATGGTAACATAGCAACCACCTAGCAGACAGGGTATGGTAACATAGCAACCACCTAGCAGACTGGGTATGGTAACATATCAACCACCTAGCAGACTGGGTATGGTAACATAGCAACCACCTAGCAGACTGGGTATGGTAACATAGCAACCACCTAGCAGACCGGGTATGGTAACATAGCATCCACCTAGCAGACCGGGTATGGTAACATAGCAACCACCTAGCAGACCGGGTATGGTAACATAGCAACCACCTAGCAGACCGGTTATGGTAACATAGCAACCACCTAGCAGACCGGTTATGGTAACATAGCAACCACCTAGCAGACCGGTTATGGTAACATAGCAACCACCTAGCAGACCGGTTATGGTAACATAGCAACCACCTAGCAGACTGGGTATGGTAACATAGCAACCACCTAGCAGACTGGGTATGGTAACATAGCAACCACCTTTGGTAACATATCAACCACCTAGCAGACCGGTTATGGTAACATAGCAACCACCTAGCAGACTGGGTATGGTAACATAGCAACCAACCACCTAGCAGACCGGGTATGGTAACATAGCAACCACCTAGCAGACTGGGTATGGTAACATAGCAACCACCTAGCAGACTAGGGTATGGTAACATAGCAACCACCTAGCAGACCGGGTATGGTAACATAGCAACCACCTAGCAGACTGGGTATGGTAACATAGCAACCACCTAGCAGACCACCTAGGACTGGGTATGGTAACATAGCAACCACCTAGCAGACCGGGTATGGTAACATAGCAACCACCTAGCAGACTGGGTATGGTAACTTCAGGTGATGAAGGAGACCAGACTACAGAGTTGAACAGGGATAATCAAAGACTTTGGAAACACTTATTCAGTGACTATATTCACCTCTGCTATTCTGTCATGCCATTGTTATGAACGTTCTCAACACGCCCTCCACTATTCTGTCATGCCATTGTTATGAACGTGCTCAACACGCCTCCACTATTCTGTCATGCCATTGTTATGAACGTTCTCAACACGCCCTCCACTATTCTGTCATGCCATTGTTATGAACGTTCTCAACACGCTCCACTATTCTGTCATGCCATTGTTATGAACGTTCTCAACACGCCCTCCACTATTCTGTCATGCCATTGTTATGAACGTTCTCAACACGCCCTCCACTATTCTGTCATGCCATTGTTATGAACGTTCTCAACACGCCTCCACTATTCTGTCATGCCATTGTTATGAACGTTCTCAACACGCCCTCCACTATTCTGTCATGCCATTGTTATGAACGTTCTCAACACGCCCTCCACTATTCTGTCATGCCATTGTTATGAACGTTCTCAACACGCCCTCCACTATTCTGTCATGCCATTGTTATGAACGTTCTCAACACGCCCTCCACTATTCTGTCATGTCATTGTTATGAACGTTCTCAACACGCCCTAAAGTCATGATACGCCCAGTCATTCTGAACGGGGGCTAATGACTTTTTTGTCTAAATTACACAATAGTCGCCTGAAAATACAATGACATTGATAATATTTAGTAGGAAACAGCTTTGTAATCATTATCATGTCGTCAAATTTGCTTTAGACTAATGGCAATGTTGTTATTTGCTAGCAAAATTAGTCAAAAAATAGCTAGCAATGCTAACGTTAGTTATCTAAAATCCTACTAATTATTTTGTCTTCTTCAGAAATGTCATAGTGTTTCCAAGCCACAGCAATGCACTTCACCAGTGCCCAATGAGGTTGCAACGAGTAGAAAGTTAATTAATGTGACGAAACATGCAACCCCATGCTAAACACAGTCACAATCTCCATGTAGTTGTGACAAATTGACAATTTTGCTTAACGTTTAGTCCCGGGCAATGACGTTATATGTACCCCAGTCATATTCTCTTGAAAGCATTTCGGCTACAGCATGTTTGTCTGTAAAGAGTGCTGCTTGATCACTTCCGACGTCTGCGTTGGCTGTGCAGTATTTCCGGTGATACTGCCTCTGAAGAAGGCAGGCCATTCATACCTCTTTCACTCCGCGGAGCAACGCTGTGCTGTTGTCAAGGAAATGAGTTTGTGTTTATACACGATCTCCCGCCCCCTCACCTACCGTCAGCCAATCATGTCAATGCGGGGCTATTGTATATGGAGCCTTCCAGCATTCTTACACAATTTGGGAGGAGCGATGCAGTACAGAGCCTCGGATCAAGCATAAGTTGGCTTTAAGGGTACACTACCGCTTTCTAAATGCCCACACAAAACCTTCTCTGGAAATAGTTTAGAACGGCCTCTGGCATTTACTAGTTTGTAAAGGAATGCCGCTGCTGAAGTGGGACTAAGGTCCATCACCAGATGACCAGAACAAATAATATTGAGCTGCTTGCTGCCTGCCTGCTGCCTGCCTGCTGCCTGCCTGTATGACAATTCAGCAACCAGACAGACAGTCAGAACCGTGCACTAGGTCTATCTATCAGTATAGGCAGGTCAGCCATCAGACAGTCAGAACCATGCACTAGGTCCATCTATCAGTATAGGCAGGTCAGACACCAGACAGTCAGAACCGTGCACTAGGTCCATCTATCAGTATAGGCAGGTCAGCCACCAGACAGACAGACAGACAGACAGACAGACAGACAGACAGACAGACAGACAGACAGACAGACAGACAGACAGACAGACAGACAGACAGACAGACAGACAGACAGACAGACAGACAGACAGAACCGTGCACTAGATCTATCTATCAGTATAGGCAGGTCAGCCACCAGACAGAACCGTGCACTAGGTCTATCTATCAGTATAGGCAGGTCAGCCACCAGACAGAACCGTGCACTAGGTCTATCTATCAGTATAGGCAGGTCAGCCACCAGACAGAACCGTGCACTAGGTCTATCTATCAGTATAGGCAGGTCAGACAGACAGACAGACAGACAGACAGACAGACAGACAGACAGACAGACAGACAGACAGACAGACAGACAGAACCGTGCACTAGGTCTATCTATCAGTATAGGCAGGTCAGCCACCAGACAGAACCGTGCACTAGGTCTATCTATCAGTATAGGCAGGTCAGCCACCAGACAGACAGACAGACAGACAGACAGACAGACAGACAGACAGACAGACAGACAGACAGACAGACAGACAGACAGACAGACAGACAGACAGACAGACAGACAGACAGACAGACAGAACCGTGCACTAGATCTATCTATCAGTATAGGCAGGTCAGCCACCAGACAGTCAGAACCATGCACTAGGTCTATCTATCAGTATAGGCAGGTCAGCCACCAGACAGAACCGTGCACTAGGTCTATCTATCAGTATAGGCAGGTCAGCCACCAGACAGAACCGTGCACTAGGTCTATCTATCAGTATAGGCAGGTCAGCCACCAGACAGACAGACAGACAGACAGACAGACAGACAGAACCGTGCACTAGGTCTATCTATCAGTATAGGCAGGTCAGCCACCAGACAGACAGACAGAACCGTGCACTAGGTCTATCTATCAGTATAGGCAGGTCAGCCACCAGACAGACAGAACTGTGCACTAGGTCTATCTATCAGTATAGGCAGGTCAGCCACCAGACAGACAGAACCGTGCACTAGGTCTATCTATCAGTATAGGCAGGTCAGCCACCAGACAGACAGAACCGTGCACTAGGTCTATCTATCAGTATAGGCAGGTCAGCCACCAGACAGACAGAACCGTGCACTAGGTCTATCTATCAGTATAGGCAGGTCAGCCACCAGACAGAACCGTGCACTAGGTCTATCTATCAGTATAGGCAGGTCAGCCACCAGACAGACCCATGCACTAGGTCTATCTATCAGTATAGGCAGGTCAGCCACCAGACAGAACCGTGCACTAGGTCTATCTATCAGTATAGGCAGGTCAGCCACCAGACAGACAGACAGACAGACAGACAGACAGACAGACAGACAGACAGACAGACAGACAGACAGACAGACAGACAGACAGACAGAACCGTGCACTAGGTCTATCTATCAGTATAGGCAGGTCAGCCACCAGACAGACAGACAGAACCGTGCACTAGGTCTATCTATCAGTATAGGCAGGTCAGCCACCAGACAGACAGAACTGTGCACTAGGTCTATCTATCAGTATAGGCAGGTCAGCCACCAGACAGACAGAACCGTGCACTAGGTCTATCTATCAGTATAGGCAGGTCAGCCACCAGACAGACAGAACCGTGCACTAGGTCTATCTATCAGTATAGGCAGGTCAGCCACCAGACAGACAGAACCGTGCACTAGGTCTATCTATCAGTATAGGCAGGTCAGCCACCAGACAGAACCGTGCACTAGGTCTATCTATCAGTATAGGCAGGTCAGCCACCAGACAGACCCATGCACTAAGTCTATCTATCAGTATAGGCAGGTCAGCCACCAGACAGACAGACAGAACCGTGCACTAGGTCTATCTATCAGTATAGGCAGGTCAGACACCAGACAGAACCGTGCACTAGGTCTATCTATCAGTATAGGCAGGTCAGACACCAGACAGACAGACAGACAGACAGACAGACAGACAGACAGACAGACAGACAGACAGACAGACAGACAGACAGACAGACAGACAGACAGACAGACAGACAGACAGACAGACAGACAGACAGACAGACAGACAGACAGACAGACAGACAGACAGACAGACAGACAGACAGACAGACAGACAGACAGACAGAACCGGGCACTAGGTCCATCTATCAGTATAGACAGGTCAGCCTCAATCCACAAGAACGCTGCCCTTTGAGGTAGCTTTTTAAGGAAGTCACCATTTTTTTAATTGAGACCTTCCCCAGGTTTCAGGAGACAGCTGTGTTCAGTGTTTTGCTATCCAGCTGAAGTTGCTATCAGAAAGAAAAAAAACATTCTGTCTCTCTGTCTCCAGTTCTGGCAGTTTGGTGAGTGGGTGGACGTGGTGATTGATGACCGGCTGCCAACGAAGAATGGAGAGCTCATGTTCGTCCACTCGGCCGAGGGCAATGAGTTCTGGAGCGCCCTGCTGGAGAAGGCCTACTCCAAGTATGTCAACAAAGGCCCTTGGGCTGCGTCCCAATCGGCGCTCTGTTCTCTATGAAGTGCACTACTTTTAACCAGGGCCCATGTGCAAGTAGTGTAAACACTCTAATATAATAATAATATATGCCATTTAGCAGACGCTTTTATCCAAAGCGACTTACAGTCATGTGTGCATACATTCTACGTATGGGTGGTGCCGGGGATCGAACCCACTACCCTGGCGTTACAAGCGCCATGCTCTACCAACTGAGCTACAGAAGGACCAGGAACACTCTGTCATATAGAGTTTATCCTTGTCTGAAATATGCTACTAGTTGATAATGCTGACCTGATACGTGAATGTCTCTATCCCGTCAGGCTGAATGGTTCCTACGAGGCTCTGTCTGGAGGCAGCACCACAGAAGGTTTTGAGGACTTCACCGGCGGTGTCTCTGAGATGTACGATCTCCGGAAGGCTCCACGGGACCTGTACAGGATCATCAGCAAAGCCCTGGACAGAGGCTCATTGCTGGGCTGCTCCATCGACGTGAGTCCCCCTTCCCTGGTCCTCCTGGTACTGCGGTCTTGGAAAACAGCCAGGGGACAGTTAGTTTGATGTTCCTACATTTTAAAAATATTGGCCATGTTCTGTTATAATCTCCACCCGGCACAGCCAGAAGAGGACTGGCCACCCCTCAGCCTGGTTCCTCTCTGCCCGGCACAGCCAGAAGAGGACTGGCCACCCCTCATAGCCTGGTTCCTCTCTCTACCCGGCACAGCCAGAAGAGGACTGGCCACCCCTCATAGCCTGGTTCCTCTCTACCCGGCACAGCCAGAAGAGGACTCGCCACCCCTCATAGCCTGGTTCCTCTCTACCCAGCACAGCCAGAAGAGGACTCGCCACCCCTCATAGCCTGGTTCCTCTCTACCCGGCACAGCCAGAAGAGGACTGGCCACCCCTCATAGCCTGGTTCCTCTCTACCCCGCACAGCCAGAAGAGGACTGGCCACCCCTCAGAGCCTGGTTCCTCTCTAGGTTTATAATCTTCACCAGGCACAGCCAGAAGAGGACTGGCCACCCCTCATAGCCTGGTTCCTCTCTAGGTTTCTTCCTAGGTTTTGTCCTTTTCTAGGGAGTTTTCCTAGCCACCGTGCTTCTACACCTGCATTGCTTGCTGTTTGGGGTTTTAGGCTGGGTTTCTGTACAGCACTTTGAGATATCAGCTGATGTAAGAAGGGCTATATAAATACATTTGATTTGAAACAACATCATCGTGAGCTTGAAATAGTCATACCATAGTCACCATAGTCATACCATAGTCATACCATAGTCATACCATAGTCATACCATAGCTTTGATATCGTCATAACAGAACATCATCGTGAACTTGCGTGACATAGTGTAACTGATCGGATTTAACATCTTAACCATTGTAGACCAAAGGGAAATATCTCATTGCAAGAGTGTGGTTCCTAATCAGCTCCACCACAATCGCATAAAATAGTCAATTCATCAAATAAGATAACACTGATTCAGATGCATCATGGATCTTGTATTCTTCTAATGACATCTTGTGACTACAGATCACCAGTGCCTTTGACATGGAGTCTGTGACGTTCAAGAAGCTGGTGAAAGGACATGCTTACTCAGTCACCGGCCTGAAGCAGGTAATACCTGACGAGGAACCCTGGTTCTACCTGGGTCTTACCTGTCTCTACTGTGTTGTCAGTAGGTAGACTGTGTCTCTAGTGTGTTGTCAGTAGGTAGACTGTCTCTAGTGTGTTGTCAGTATGTAGACTGTGTCTCTACTGTGTTGTCAGTAGGTAGACTGTCTCTAGTGTGTTGTCAGTATGTAGACTGTGTCTCTACTGTGTTGTCAGTATGTAGACTGTGTCTCTAGTGTTTTGTCAGTATGTAGACTGTCTCTAGTGTTTTGTCAGTGTGTAGACTGTCTCTAGTGTGTTGTCAGTATGTAGACTGTGTCTCTAGTGTGTTGTCAGTAGGTAGACTGTGTCTCTAGTGTGTTGTCAGTATGTAGACTGTGTCTCTAGTGTGTTGTTAGGAGGTAGACTGTCTCTAGTGTGTTGTCAGTATGTAGACTGTCTCTAGTGTGTTGTCAGTATGTAGACTGTGTCTCTAGTGTTTTGTCAGTATGTAGACTGTCTCTAGTGTTTTGTCAGTGTGTAGACTGTGTCTCTAGTGTGTTGTCAGTATGTAGACTGTGTCTCTAGTGTATTGTCAGGAGGTAGACTGTCTCTAGTGTGTTGTCAGTATGTAGACTGTCTCTAGTGTGTTGTCAGTATGTAGACTGTGTCTCTAGTGTTTTGTCAGTATGTAGACTGTCTCTAGTGTTTTGTCAGTGTGTAGTCTGTGTCTCTAGTGTGTTGTCAGTATGTAGACTGTGTCTCTAGTGTGTTGTCAGTATATAGTTGTCAGTATATAGACTGTCTCTAGTGTGTTGTCAGTAGGTAGACTGTGTCTCTAGTGTGTTGTCAGTATGTAGACTGTTACTAGTGTGTTGTCAGTATGTAGACTGGGTCTCTAGTGTGTTGTCAGTATGTAGACTGTTACTAGTGTGTTGTCAGTTTGTAGACTGGGTCTCTAGTGTGTTGTCAGTAGGTAGACTGTCTCTAGTGTGTTGTCAGTGTGTAGACTGTCTCTAGTGTGTTGTCAGTTTGTAGACTGGGTCTCTAGTGTGTTGTCAGTTTGTAGACTGGGTCTCTAGTGTGTTATTAGTAGGTAGACTGTGTCTCTAGTGTGTTATTAGTAGGTAGACTGTGTCTCTAGTGTGTTGTCAGTATGTAGACTGTGTCTCTAGTGTGTTGTCAGTGTGTAGACTGTGTCTCTAGTGTGTTGTCAGTATATAGACTGTTACTAGTGTGTTATTAGTAGGTAGACTGGGTCTCTAGTGTGTTGTCAGTAGGTAGACTGTGTCTCTAGTGTGTTGTCAGTAGGTAGACTGTGTCTCTAGTGTGTTGTCAGTAGGTAGACTGTTACTAGTGTGTTGTCAGTAGGTAGACTGTCTCTAGTGTGTTGTCAGTGTGTAGACTGTGTGTATTGTTGTTGTATGTGTCTGTGAGTGTTAGTGATACCTGTTGCAGGTGGACTACCAGGGTCAGGTGGAGAGGCTGATCAGGGTGAGGAACCCCTGGGGACAGGTGGAGTGGACTGGGGCCTGGAGCGACAAGTGAGTCTACACTACCTCTAACCCTTACATTAACACTGCTATAACAGAACCACTACTTCCACATTCCCAAACCTGAACCAACAGATTGTCACCACAAACCTGAAGCTTGCATAACACATAATGTCTGATCCATTCCCTTAGTTTCCATCTCAACCCTCTAGGTGGTCTCAGTTTCTTCCCTTAGTTTCCCTCTCAACCCTCTAGGTGGTCTCCCTCTCAACCCTCTAGGTGGTTTCCCTCTCAACCCTCTAGGTGGTCTCCCTCTCAACCCTCTAGGTGGTCTCAGTTTCTTCCCTTAGTTTCCCTCTCAACCCTCTAGGTGGTCTCCATCTCAACCATCTAGGTGGTCTCCATTTCTTCCCTTAGTTTCCATCTCAACCCTCTAGGACCTAGAGGTGGTCTCCGTTTCTTCCCTTAGTTTCCATCTCAACCCTCTTTGGTCTCCGTTTCTTCTCTTAGTTTCCCTCTCAACCGTCTAGGTGGTCTCCGTTTCTTCCCTTAGTTTCCATCTCAACCCTCTAGGTGGTCTCCGTTTCTTCTCTTAGTTTCCATCTCAACCCTCTAGGTGGTCTCCATCTCAACCCTCTAGGTGGTCTCAGTTTCTTCCCTTAGTTTCCAGCTCAACCCTCTAGGTGGTCTCCGTTTCTTCCCTTAGTGTCCGTCTCAACCCTCTAGGTGGTTTCCATCTCAACCCTCTAGATGGTCTCCATCTCAACCCTCTAGGTCACATATGTCAGAGTCAAGGCCCGCGGGCCACATCCGGCCCGCGAGAAGGTTTTTTACGGCCCCTGGGATGATCTTGATTTATTATTAGAACCGGCCCGCAGACCGCAGCAAGCCGGCAGCCCGCAGATCTTTTACACGCACCAATACTACATTTCCCACAATGCAACGGTGACGCACCGAGCAGTAGGCTGCTTCATTTCAATATTTATTGGCACAGCAGTTGTCAGCATCACAGTAAAATTAACTTTCAGATACCCATCAAAAATGGCAAAACGGAAGGTGGACACTGAGAACCGGGGGTTTCAAACAAGGTGGGAGTCGGAGTATTTGTTCACGGAGGTAGCTTTAAAACCTGTGTGTCTTCTGTGGGAGAAAGTGTGGCGGTACTGAAAGAGTATAATCTGAGACGACATTATGAAAACCAAACACGCGGACAAAAACAAGAATATGGACATGGAACAAAGGCTACAAAAGGCAGAGGAATTAAAACGAGGCCTCAAATCTCGACAGGCTCTGTTCAAAAAAGCCAAATCACAAGGCCAGGCTGCTGTCAAGGCCAGTTTTATTTTGGCAGAAGAGATCGCTAAATCAGCCCGGCCATTTACGGAGGGGGATTTCATCAAAAACTGCATGATTAAAGTTTGTGACGAAGTTTGCCCAGAAAAAAGGCAACTCTTTTTAAATGTGAGTCTGAGCAGAAACACCATTGCCGAGAGAGTAGACCAGTTGTCCATCAATCTAAAAGAGCAGCTTGTGAAAAAGGAAAAGATTTCATTGCATATTCCTTGGCTGTGGATGAGAGCACCGACATTTCTGACATTGCCCAGTTGTCAATTTTCATCCGCGGAGTGGACTCCAGCCTAAGCGTGACAGAGGAGTTTTTGGCTTTACGTCCTATGGTGGCACAACTACGGGGCATGATTTGTATGAAGAGGTGTCAAGATGTGTAAATGAGATGGAGCTGCCTTTGGAAAAACTCGTGGGTTTGACAACCGACGGAGCACCTGCGATGTGTGGACACAGGAGCGGACTGGTGGTGAAGATACGGGAAAAGATGCAAGAGGAAAACGCGACAGGTGAGCTGACAGCTTATCATTGTATCATACACCAGGAAGCGTTGTGCGGTAAAGCCTTGAAAATGGAGCATGTAATGAGCATCATCACGCGCAAAGTTAACTTTATCAGAGCCAAAGGTTTGAATCACCGCCAGTTCAAGGCATTTCTGACGGAGTTAGAAACGGAGCATGGTGATTTGCCTTATCACACAGAGGTGCGATGGCTAAGCCAGGGAAAGCTGCTTCAAAGATGTTTCGAGCTTCGTGAGGAGATTTGTCTGTTCTTGGACAGCAAAGGGAAAGACACAACACAACTCCGAGACGAAATGTTTCTGTGTGAAATGGCTTTTCTGTGTGACATTACGAGTCATCTGAATGCAATGAACTTGCAGCTGCAGGGTCGGGATCGTGTCATCTCTGATATGTACAGTACAGTGAAGGCATTTAAAACCAAACTGACTCTGTGGGAGACGCAGATGCGGAAAGAAAATTTGAGCCACTTTCCCAGCTGCCAGACCATGAAAGAGAAGCTCTCTACCAGTGCGTTCCCGAGCGCACAGTTGGCTGATAAAATAGGTATGCTTGCCGCTGACTTTCGACGCCGATTTGCTGACTTTGAAGCACAAAAAAGCAGGTTGGAACTGCTCGGTAACCCATTTGCTGTTGACGTGGAAAGCTCACCACCAAACCTCCAAATGGAGTTGATTGACCTCCAATGCAATGATGCACTGAGGGCAAAATATGCGGCAGTGGGTGCTGCGGAGTTCGCCCGTTTCCTCCCCGACACAATGCCCCAGCTGCGCATCCAGGCTGCTCAAACGTTGTCTATGTTTGGCAGCACATACCTGTGTGAACAACTGTTTTCTTTGATGAACTTGAACAAAACATCACACAGAAGTCGACTTACTGCTGAACACCTCCACTCAATTCTGAGGATTTCCTCAGCTCAGAGCCTTACCCGAACATTGATGAACTTGTGGAAAAGATGGGACACCACCAAGTATCACCCTCAACCTCAAACAAGTGAACATTACTGTGCAATCACATATTTAGAGTTTTACTCAGTTCAAGTTTAAAAGTTAAAGTTTAATATTTGTTTTCACTGCATGTTACTTCTCCTTAAACAAAGTGTTGTTTTTGATTAATAGATTTTTGCACTTTATTTTATTGTATTTCAATCCAATTATATTTTAAAAATATTTCAGTTGAGTGGATGATAGAAAATTGCTATTATTGTTTTTTTCTTTGAAGTAAATTTAGCCCACTTTTGCTAAAATAGAAAATATAGGCTACTGATGGTGCCTTGAATACCGGTTTCTTTCATTTAATGTTCATGTTATGGGGATTTTTATATAAAAGGAAATTTGTCTTTTTGTGTCTGTTGAAAATTAAAGATTACTGACAGAGCCATAAGAAAATATTGCTTTATTTATCTGATCATATTGGAATATATTTGTTAGGTTTTCAGTAGGTTCAATTAGGTTCACTAGACTATATGCGTCATTTAAATTTTTTTCAATGAACATTCGGTAACAGTCCGGCCCTCGGCTTGTAGCTAAATTTTTTATTTGGCCCTCCGTCCATTTGACTTTGACACCC
>NW_025750819.1:0-10000 GCF_021184085.1 Oncorhynchus gorbuscha | reverse complement strand
GAACATACACACACACACCCTCACACTGGACCCTGCCCTCAGAGAACATACACACACACACACACTCACACTGGACCCTGCCCTCAGAGAACATACACACACACACACACACACACACACACACACTAGACCCTGCCCTCAGAGAACATACACACACACACACACACACACTGGACCCTGCCCTCAGAGAACATACACACACACACACTCACACTGGACCCTGCCCTCAGAGAACATACACACACACACACTCACACTGGACCCTGCCCTCAGAGAACATACACACACACACTCACACTGGACCCTGCCCTCAGAGAACATATACACACACACACACACTGGACCCTGCCCTCAGAGAACATACACACACACACACACACACACACTGGACCCTGCCCTCAGAGAACACACACACACACACACACACACACACACACACACACACACACACACACACACACACACACACACACACACACACACACACACTGGACCCTGCCCTCAGAGAACATACACACACACACACACACACTGGACCCTGCCCTCAGAGAACACACACACACACACACACACACACACTGGACCCTGCCCTCAGAGAACATACACACACACACACACACACACACACACACACACACACACACACACACACACACACACACACACACACACACACACACACACACACTGGACCCTGCCCTCAGAGAACATACACACACACACACTCACACTGGACCCTGCCCTCAGAGAACATACACACACACACACTCACACTGGACCCTGCCCTCAGAGAATATGCACACACACACACTCACACTGGACCCTGCCCTCAGAGAACATACACACACACACACTCACACTGGACCCTGCCCTCAGAGAACATACACACACACACACACTCACACTGGACCCTGCCCTCAGAGAACATACACACACACACACACACACACACTGGACCCTGCCCTCAGAGAACATACACACACACAAACACACACACTGGACCCTGCCCTCAGAGAACATACACACACACACACACACACACACACACTGGACCCTGCCCTCAGAGAACATACACACACACACACACACACACTGGACCCTGCCCTCAGAGAACATACACACACAAACTGGACCCTGCCCTCAGAGAACATACACATACACACACTCACACTGGACCCTGCCCTCAGAGAACATACACACACACACACACACACACACACACACACACACACACACACACACACACACACACACACACACACACACACACACACACACACACACACACTGGACCCTGCCCTCAGAGAACACACACACACACACACACACACACACACACACACACACACACACACACACACACACACACACACACACACACACACACACACACACACACACACACTGGACCCTGCCCTCAGAGAACATACACACACACACACACACACACACTGGACCCTGCCCTCAGAGAACGTACACACACACACACACACACACACACACACACACACACACACACACACACACACTGGACCCTGCCCTCAGAGAACATAAACACACACACACACACACACACACTGGACCCTGCCCTCAGAGAACGTACACACACACACACACACACACACACACACACACACACACACACACACACACACACACACACACACACACACACACACACACACACACACACTGGACCCTGCCCTCAGAGAACATAAACACACACACACACACACACACACACACACACACCCTGCCCACAGAGAACACACACACACACACACACACACACACACACACACTGGACCCTGCCCTCAGAGAACATACACACACACACACACACACACACACACCCTGCCCTCAGAGAACACACACACACACACACACACACACACACACACACACACACACTGGACCCTGCCCTCAGAGAACATACACACACACACACACACACACACACTGGACCCTGCCCTCAGAGAACACACACACACACACACACACACACACACACACACACACACACACACACACACACACACACACACACACACACACACACACACACTGGACCCTTCCCTCAGAGAACATACACACACACACACACACTGGACCCTGCCCTCAGAGAACATACACACACACACACACACTGGACCCTGCCCTCAGAGAACATACACACGCACACACTCACACTGGACCCTGCCCTCAGAGAACATACACACACACACACACTCACACTGGACCCTGCCCTCAGAGAACATACATACACACACACTCACACTGGACCCTGCCCTCAGAGAACATACACACACACACTCACACTGGACCCTGCCCTCAGAGAACATACACACACACACTCACACTGGACCCTGCCCTCAGAGAACATATACACACACACACACACACACACACTGGACCCTGCCCTCAGAGAACATACACACACACACTCACACTGGACCCTGCCCTCAGAGAACATACGCACACACACTCACACTGGACCCTGCCCTCAGAGAACATATACACACACACACACACACACACTGGACCCTGCCCTCAGAGAACATACGCACACACACTCACACTGGACCCTGCCCTCAGAGAACATATACACACACACACACACACACACACTGGACCCTGCCCTCAGAGAACATACACACACACACTCACTGGACCCTGCCCTCAGAGAACATACACACACACACACACACACACACACACACACACACACACACACACACACACACACACCACACACACACACACACACACACACACACACACTGGACCCTGCCCTCAGAGAACACACACACACACACACACACACACACACACACACACACACACACACACACACACACACACACACACACACACACACACACACACACACACACTGGACCCTGCCCTCAGAGAACATACACACACACACACACACACACACACACTGGACCCTGCCCTCAGAGAACACACACACACACACACACACACACACACACACACACACACACACACACACACACACACACACACACACACACACACACACACACACACACTGGACCCTGCCCTCAGAGAACATACACACACACACACACACACACACACACACACACACACTGGACCCTGCCCTCAGAGAACGTACACACACACACACACACTGGACCCTGCCCTCAGAGAACATACACACACACACACTCACACTGGACCCTGCCCTCAGAGAACATACACACACACACACTCACACTGGACCCTGCCCTCAGAGAACATGCACACACACACACTCACACTGGACCCTGCCCTCAGAGAACATACACACACACACACTCACACTGGACCCTGCCCTCAGAGAACATACACACACACACACACTCACACTGGACCCTGCCCTCAGAGAACTTACACACACACACACACACACTGGACCCTGCCCTCAGAGAACATACACACACACACACACACACACACACACACACACACACACACACACACACACACACACACACACACACACACTGGACCCTGCCCTCAGAGAACATACACACACACACACACACACACACACACACACTGGACCCTGCCCTCAGAGAACATACACACACACACACACACTGGACCCTGCCCTCAGAGAACATACACACACACACAAACTGGACCCTGCCCTCAGAGAACATACACATACACACAACACTGGACCCTGCCCTCAGAGAACATACACATACACACACACACCCTCAGAGAACACACACACACACACACACACACACACACACACACACACACTGGACCCTGCCCTCAGAGAACATACACACACACACACACACACACTGGACCCTGCCCTCAGAGAACATTCACA
This sequence comes from Oncorhynchus gorbuscha, assembly GCF_021184085.1. NCBI lineage: Eukaryota > Metazoa > Chordata > Actinopteri > Salmoniformes > Salmonidae > Oncorhynchus > Oncorhynchus gorbuscha. Next base: position 6,147 of record NW_025750819.1, on the reverse strand, counting down.
CACACACACACACACACACACACACACACACACACACACACACACACACACACACACACTGGACCCTGCCCTCAGAGAACACACACACACACACACACACACACACACACACACACACACACACACACACACACACACACACACACACACACACACACTGGACCCTGCCCTCAGAGAACATACACACACACACACATACACACACTGGACCCTGCCCTCAGAGAACACACACACACACACACACACACACACACACACACACACACACACACACACACACACACACACACACACACACACACACACTGGACCCTGCCCTCAGAGAACATACACACACACACACATACACACACTGGACCCTGCCCTCAGAGAACACACACACACACACACACACACACACACACACACACACACACACACACACACACACACACACACACACACACACACACACACACACACACACACACACACACACACACACACACACACACACACACACACACACACACACACACACACACACACACACACACACACTGGACCCTGCCCTCAGAGAACATACACACACACACACACACACACACACACACACACACACACACACACACACACACACACACACACACACACACACACACACACACACACACACACTGGACTCTGCCCTCAGAGAACACACACACACACACACACACACACACACACACACACACACACACACACACACACACACACACACACACACACACACACACACACACACACACACACACACACACACACACTGGACCCTGCCCTCAGAGAACATACACACACACACACACACTAGACCCTGCCCTCAGAGAACACACACACATGGGCTGGACCCTGCCCTCAGAGAACATACACACACACACACTGGACCCTGCCCTCAGAGAACACACACACACACACACACACACACACACACACACACACACACACACACACACACACACACACACACACACACACACACACACACACACTGGACCCTGCCCTCAGAGAACACACACACACACACTGGACCCTGCCCTCAGAGAACATACACACACACACACACACACTGGACCCTGCCCTCAGAGAACATACACACACACACTGGACCCTGCCCTCAGAGAACACACACATACACACTGGACCCTGCCCTCAGAGAACATACACACACACACTGGACCCTGCCCTCAGAGAACACACACACACACACTGGACCCTGCCCTCAGAGAACATACACACACACACTGGACCCTGCCCTCAGAGAACACACATACACACACACACACTAGACCCTGCCCTCAGAGAACACACATACACACACACACACTGGACCCTGGCAGATTAATAAATGTTGAAATATATGATGAATTGCACACAAACACACCCACGTACACATTACTGATGGAGCAGAAGTGGAAAACAACATGTACTCTGCTTACACACATTACTCGACTTGGAACACATGTACTCTGCTTACACACATTACTCGACTTGGAACACATGTACTCTGCTTACACACATTACTCGACTTGGAACACATGTACTCTGCTTACACACATTACTCGACTTGGAACACATGTACTCTGCTTATACACATTACTCGACTTGGAACACATGTACTCTGCTTACACATTACTCGACTTGGAACACATGTACTCTGCTTACACACATTACTCGACTTGGAACACATGTACTCTGCTTACACACATTACTCTGCTTACACACATTACTCTGAGGACCCTGCCCTCAGAGAACATACACACACACACACACACTAGACCCTGCCCTCAGAGAACACACACATGGGCTGGACCCTGCCCTCAGAGAACATACACACACACACACTGGACCCTGCCCTCAGAGAACACACACACACACACACACACACACACACACACACACACACACACACACACACACACACACACACACACACACACACACACACACACACACACACACTGGACCCTGCCCTCAGAGAACACACACACACACACTGGACCCTGCCCTCAGAGAACATACACACACACACACACACACTGGACCCTGCCCTCAGAGAACATACACACACACACTGGACCCTGCCCTCAGAGAACACACACATACACACTGGACCCTGCCCTCAGAGAACATACACACACACACTGGACCCTGCCCTCAGAGAACACACACACACACACTGGACCCTGCCCTCAGAGAACATACACACACACACTGGACCCTGCCCTCAGAGAACACACATACACACACACACACTAGACCCTGCCCTCAGAGAACACACATACACACACACACACTGGACCCTGGCAGATTAATAAATGTTGAAATATATGATGAATTGCACACAAACACACCCACGTACACACATTACTGATGGAGCAGAAGTGGAAAACAACATGTACTCTGCTTACACACATTACTCGACTTGGAACACATGTACTCTGCTTACACACATTACTCGACTTGGAACACATGTACTCTGCTTACACACATTACTCGGGACTTGGAACACATGTACTCTGCTTACACACATTACTCGACTTGGAACACATGTACTCTGCTTATACACATTACACTTGGAACACATGTACTCTGCTTACACACATTACTCGACTTGGAACACATGTACTCTGCTTACACACATTACTCGACTTGGAACACATGAACAGACAACACATGTACTCTGTTAATTACTCGACTGATGTACTCTGCTTATACACATTACTCGGGAACACATGTACTCTGCTTACACACATTACTCGACTTGGAACATGTACTCTGCTTACACACATTACTCGACTTGGAACAGCAAGTTAATAGTGATCTTATGGGGGTTTGTTATATCTACAATAATGTCCCGCGGTGGGAAAGTGTATCGGTGATTTCTTTCACCATGTTACTGGAGAACTTTGCTCTAATGAAACACCTAAGATGGCCCAGGGCCTTTGACAGATCCTTGGATTGTCTCACACTAACTTAACCTCTGGTCTTGGGAGGTCTTTTCTTCAATTTTCCATCCTCATCTTGTGGGCTCACCTTTGGGTAAAGCGAACCTTAGTATGCACACATATCATTGGTGTGTGTATAACATGCCCTTTTGTGTGTGTGTGTGTAGGTGGAACCAGCTGGACCTGGCCATAGTGTTGTTGTCCATCATGGGCATCACTCTGGAGGAGATTGAGGTCAACGCATCCTGCCCATCAACCCTACTATCATCAGAATCATGAGAGTGCTAAGGATAGCACGAGGTACACACACACACACACACACACACACACACACACACACACACACACACATTACACACACACACACACACACACACACACACACACACACACACATTAACATTATTACGCATGTACATACACGCATGCACACACACACACGCATGCACCACACACACGCATGCACACACATACGTCACGCACGCACGCACGCACGCACGCACGCACGCACACACACACACACACACACACACACACACACACACACACACACACACAGGAGGCTGCTGAGGGGAGGATGTTCATAATAATGGCTGAATGAAGTTAATGGAATGGTATCAAACACATGGAAACCATCTGTTTGATGTACTTGATATCATTCCACTCATTCTGCTCCAGCCATTACACATCCCATCCTCCCCACTCATAAGGTGCCACCAACCTCCTGTGATAAACATACATTCTTCTCTCTTCTTCTCCATTTATTTTTATCTCTTCGTCTCTCTCTCTTTCTCCACACACACACGCACGCACGCACGCACACACACACACACACACGCACACACGCACACACACGCACACGCACACAAAACAAACTAAATGTGCTCTCCTGTACTGTCCTGCTGTTTTAATATGGGTTGTAAAGCAGCGGTAGGTATCCCAGGGACTCCCCTCTTGTCATTTTTGTGAGGCGGGTCGAGAGCTTCCATGGTGAGGTGCAATGAGACCAGATGGCACTCGAACAAAGTCATCTCACAAACACAGGACAGAGATGGGGAGAGAGAGTGGGAGAGAGGAGCTCCAGGAGACAGACTGGAGAGAGGAAGAATAGAGGAAAGATAAGTGTATGGAAAGAAAAGAGGAAGAGCAGAGGAACATAGAAGCAGTAAGAAGCAGCACTGCTCATCTGCTTCTTCGGATTACTGCTCAATAGAGCAGGAGAGGAAAGATAGCGGAGAGGGTAAGCTGATTACTGCCTGTGTAAAGACAGGAGGGCAAGATTAGAGAGAATGGAGAGAAGAGACAGAGTTCAAGGTAAAGAGAATGTATTGAGAGAGGCAGAAGGAAAGCATCATCTCCTTTGGGCTGATTACTGTTTAAAGAAAAAGCAGAGGGCAACTTAGAAAAGAGAGGAGGATGATAGGAAGGGGTAGAGGATGAGGAGAGGTAGAAGAAAAGAGTGAAGGATGAGATAGGGATGAGGGAGGGAAGAGATGCTCATCTCTTCAGTCTGATGACTGTGTGTGTAGTGAAAGAACTAGCGGGGGAGTCGCCATAGATTATTATCACACAGGGCCCTAAGGGTGTGTGTGTGTTTCTATCTGCTGAGGCTGTCCTACACTGTTACCACCCAGTTAACCCTGCCTCATCCGTCACTGCCCTGTCAGCGACATCATCAGACTGCGAATTCCCAGACATCACATAGAGTGCAACCTGGGTAGTATCTCACGGAATATGTTTTACCACAATTATTCCCAAATATCACTATTTTCTCTCGCTGTGTGTGTGTGTCCGCAGTGCTGAAGCTACTGAAGATGGCAGTGGGGATGAGAGCGTTGCTGACACTGTCATGCAGGCTCTGCCTCAGGTAAAGTACAGTAGAGGTACAACCACCAGATCACTATGCATGTTCTTCCGGTCTAAGACATTTAGCCTTATCACATTTAGCCACTCCATTGGGTTTATGGTTGCATCAGAAATGTGACTTACGCCCATCCGATTCCATTACTCGTCTTCCTCACCTGCTACTATAATACGGATCTCTTTCCATGTTTCTTCCAGGGTACTCCTATGGAGATACAACTGCACCGATTAGCTGGGGGGTTTCTGATGCCGAGATAGAGAGGGAGAAAGGGAAGAACTACTTCCCAAGAATAGGTAGAAGGGGGAAAACCGTTTTGAAAGAGGAGAGAGATAGATAAGAAGCAGCGAAATAGAAAGAGAGAGGATGAGGAAAGGCTGCAAAGATGCTGTCGCTGCCAATTCTCTAAAACTCAGATTGGAGGGAGGGAGGAGGGAGGGAGGGAGGGAGGGAGAGAGGGAGAGAGGGGAGGGAGGGATGAAGATAAAGCATGAGAGATAGAGCAGAGTGAGAGTACATGTTGAGCTGCAGGCTACAGTGTTAAATCCTTCAGAGCTTGTCATATCTACATAATTAATAATGATAATAACTTACACATTTTTTGGGGTCAGCTGAGATTAGCTTTGGAGTACATTCTAAAGCTGTAGGCTTACTGTACCCGACCTGGGCATAAACCCTCTACCTCTCTATTGCCTTATCTCAACTCACCTGGGGTCGCTCTCCACGAAATGAGTGTATTTTGCATCCCTTTGACATTGTGCTCGATGAATGCATTTGAAAGGCCTGTTACATTCAATAAAGTGCCCTTTAATATCCACCACATGGTTCATTCAGTTCATCTGAAATCTGTGCACCCTCTGTGACATCTAGGAAGATTTTAACCCACTTAACCCTAAAATGTCTCCACGTTTTCACCATCAATGCAAAGCCCTAGTTATTTTGTTGCTCATTTCTGAAGATTATTATTCACAAGTGATTTATTTGTCTCTCACCTTATTTTAAGGTCAACCCTGTAACATGAACTGAACTCTCATTGTAATATACTGAAACTATAACTTTAGTTGTGTAAAAGCGGGTGAGCTGGTTCTACGCTCTCCTCTCCTCTGTCTCATCCCTCTCTCATCTTTCTGCAGGTGGGGAATCTGGGTCTCTCTCTTCATGCTGCTCTTCTTTATCTTCGCAGCACTGGGAGTGGAACTGTTTGGTGATCTCAGTAAGGACACCACACACACACACACACACACACACACACGCACACGCACGCACACACACACACACACACACACACGCACACGCACACGCACACGCACACGCACACGC
>NW_025750818.1:0-17578 GCF_021184085.1 Oncorhynchus gorbuscha | reverse complement strand
TGTCATGTTTGTCATTTATTATCATGTCTTGTCCCTGTGCTCCCCATTCTATTCGTTTCCCTCTGCTGGTCTTATTTGGCCCTTTCCTCCTTCTATCCCTCTCTCTCCCCCTCCCTCTCTCACTCTCTCGCTCTCTCTCTCTCTATCGTTCCGTTCCTGCTCCCAGCTGTTCCTATTCCCCTAATCATCATTTAGTCTTCCCACACCTGTTCCCGATCCTTTCCCCTGATTAGAGTCCCTATTTATTCCTTTGTGTTCCGTTCCTGTCCCGTCGGTTCCTTGTTTAGTATTCACCATGCTGTGATTGCGTTTCGCTCCTGTCCTGTCGTGTTTTTGCTGTGATTGTGTATCGCCCTGTCCTGTCGTGTTTTTGCCTTCATCAGATGCTGCGTGTGAGCAGGTGTCTCTGTCAACTACGGCCTGCGCCTACTCCGAAGCGAACCTGCAGTCTGTGGCCGCTTCTCCAGTTATTCCCCTACAGACTAGAGGATTTCTGTTATTCCCTGTTTGGACTTAAATAAACTCTGTTTCTGTTAAGTCGCTTTTGGGTCCTCTTTCACCTGCAAGACAGAAGGAACCGACCAAGGAATGGACCCAGCGACTTCAGACGCTCGTTACACCGCCGCTCGAGATCCAAGGAGCCATGCTCGGCAGACACGAGCAGGAATTGTCTGCTGCTCGCCATGCCGTGGAGAACCTGGCCGCTCAGGTTTCCGACCTCTCTGGACAGTTCCAGAGTCTACGTCTCGTGCCACCTGTTACTTCCTGGCCTGCCGAGCCTCCAGAACCTAGGGTTAATAACCCACCTTGCTACTCCGGGCAGCCCACTGAGTGCCGCTCCTTTCTCACGCAGTGTGAGATTGTGTCCTCTCTCCAACCCAACACATACTCTAGAGAGAGAGCTCGGGTTGCTTACGTCATTTCACCTCCTTACTGGCCGGGCTCGAGGAATGGGGCACAGCTATCTGGGAGGCAAGGGCTGATTGCTCTAACAAGTTCCAGAACTTTAAAGAGGAGATGATTCGGGTTTTTGACCGTTCAGTTTTTGGTAGGGAGGGCTTCTAGGGCCCTGGCTTCCTTATGCCAAGGTGAACGGTCCATAACGGATTATTCTATTGAGTTTCGCACTCTTGCTGCCTCTAGTGAGTGGAACGAGCCGGCGCTGCTCGCTGCGTTTTCTGGAGGGACTCCACGCAGTGGTTAAGGATGAATTCTCTCCGGGAGGTTCCTTCAGATGTGGACTCTTTGATTGCTCTCGCCATCCGCGAAACGACGGGTAGATCTTCGCTCACCGGGCTCGTGGAAGAGAGCTCGCATCAACGGTGTTTCCCTGCTCCGCATCTAGCCATCTCCTCCTCTGGCTTTGAGACTGAGCCCATGCAGCTGGGAGGGATTCGCATCTCGAATAAGGAGAGGGACGGAGGATCACCAACCGCCTGTGCCTCTATTGCGGAGTTGCTGGACATTTTGTTAATTCATGTGTCCAGTAAAGCTAGAGCTCATCTGTAAGCGGAGGGCTACAGGTGAGCGCAACTACTCAAGTCTCTCCATCAAAATCCTGTACTACTTTGTCGGTCCATCTACGCTGGACCGGTTGGTGCTACATGTAGTGCCTTGATAGACTCTGGGGCTGAGGGGTTGTTTCATGGACGAAGCATGGGTTCGGAAACATGACATTCCTTTCAGAGAGTTAGATAAGCCTACGCCCATGTTCGCCTTAGATGGTAGTCATCTTCCCAGTATCAGATTTGAGACACTACCTTTAACCCTCACAGTATCTGGTAACCACAGTGAGACTATTTCTTTTTTGATTTTCCGTTCACCGTTTACACCTGTTGTTTTTGGGTCATCCCTGGCTAGTATGTCATAATCCTTCTATTAATTGGTCTAGTAATTCTATCCTATCCTGGAACGTTTCTTGTCATGTGAAGTGTTTAATGTTCGCCATCCTCCCGTTTCTTCTGTCCCCACTTCTCAGGAGGAACCTGGCGATTTGACAGGAGTGCCGGAGGAATATCATGATCTGCGCACGGTCTTCAGTCGGTCCCCAGCCAACTCCCTTCCTCCTCACCGGTCGTATGATTGTAGTATTGATCTCCTTCTGGGGGACCACTCCTCCTCGAGGTAGACTATACTCTGTCGGCTCCCGAACGTAAGGCTCTCGAGGATTATTTGTCTGTGTCTCTTGACGCCGGTACCATAGTGCCTTCTTCTTCTCCCGGCCGGGCGGGGTTCTTTTTTGTTAAAAAAGAAGGACGGTACTCTGCGCCCTGCGTGGATTATCGAGGGCTGAATGACATAACGGTTAAGAATCGTTATCCGCTTCCCCTTATGTCATCAGCCTTCGAGATTCTGCAGGGAGCCAGGTGCTTTACTAAGTTGGACCTTCGTAACGCTTACCATCTCGTGCGCATCAGAGAGAGAGGACGAGTGGAAAGCGGCATTTAACACTCGTTAGGGCATTTTGAGTACCGGGTTCTGCCGTTCGGTCTCGCCAATGCGCCCGCTGTTTTCAGGCATTAGTTAATGATGTTCTGGGAGACATGCTGAACATTTTTTGTTTTTGTCTATCTTGGCGATATCCTGATTTTTCTCCGTCACTCGAGATTCATGTTCAGCACGTTCGACGTGTTCTACAGCGCCTTTTAGAGAATTGTCTCTACGTAAAGGCTGAGAGTGCTCTTTTCATGTCTCCTCCGTTACTTTTCTCGGTTCCGTTATTTCCGCTGAAGGCATTCAGATGGATTCGCTAAGGTCAAGCTGTCAGTGATTGGCCCGTTCCAAGGTCACGTGTCGAGTTGCAGCGCTTTTAGGTTTCGCTAATTTCTATCGGCGTTTCATTCGTAATTTCGGTCAAGTTGCTGCCCCTCTCACAGCTCTTACTTCTGTCAAGACGTGTTTTAAGTGGTCGGTTCCGCCCAGGGAGCTTTTGATCTTCTAAAAGGGCGTTTTCGTCCGCTCCTATCCTCCGTTACTCCTGACGTCACTAGACAATTCATTGTCGAGGTTGGCCCTCCAGAGGTAAGCGTGAGAACCATTCTATCCCAGCTTCCAGTCTGACGATAAGGTTCATCCTTGCGCTTATTTTCTCATCGCCTGTAAGCCATCTGGCGCAACTATGATGTAGGTAACCGTGAACTGCTCGCCATCTCGCAGCCCTAGGCGAATGGGACAGTGGTTGGAGGGCATTCCTTTTGTCGTTTGGACAGACCATAAGAACCTTGAGTACATCCGTTCTGCCAAACGACTTAATGCCCGTCAAGCTCGTTGGGGCGTTGTTTTCGCTCGTTTCGAGTTTGTGATTTCTTACCGTCCGGGTAGCAAGAACACCAAGCCTGATGCCTTATCCCGTCTGTTTTGATTCTTCTGTGGCTTCTACTGATCCCGAGGGATTCTTCCTTATGGGCGTGTTGTCGGGTTAACAGTCTGGGGAATTGAAAGACAGGTTAAGCAAGCACTCACGCACACTGCGTCGCCCCGCGCGGCTTGTCCTAATAACCTCCTTTTCGTTCCTGTTTCCACTCGTCTGGCTGTTCTTCAGTGGGCTCACTCTGCCAAGTTAGCTGGTCATCCCGGTGTTCGAGGCACTCTTGCGTCTATTCGCCAGCGCTTTTGGTGGCCGACTCAGGAGCGTGACACGCGCCGTTTCGTGGCTGCTTGTTCGGACTGCTGGCGCAGACTAAGTCGGGTAACTCTCCTCCTGCCGGTCGTCTCAGACCGCTCCCCGTCCTTCGACCATGGTCTCACATTGCCTTAGACTTCATTACCGGTCTGCCTTTGTCTGCGGGGAAGACTGTGATTCTGACGGTTGTGATAGGTTCTCTAAGGCGGCACATTTCATTCCCTCGCTAAACTTCCTTCCGCTAAAGGAGGCTGGCACAAATCATTATTGAGAATGTATTCCAGAATTCATGGCCTCCGTTAGACGCGCCGTTTCAGACAGAGGCCCGCAATTCACGTCACAGTTTGGAGGGAGTTCTGTCGTTTGATTGGTGTCCGTCAGTCTCTCTTCCGGGTTTCATCCCCAGTCTAGCAGTCCAAGCAGAAGAGGGCCAATCAGACGATTGGTAAAGCGCACTACGCAGCCTTTCTTTCAGAAACCCTGCGTCTTGGGCAGAACAGCTCCCCTGGGCAGAATACGCTCTTCGCTTCCTTCGTCTGCTGCGGGTTATCTCCGTTTCAGAGTAGTCTGGGTTACCAGCCTCCCCTCTGTTCTCATCCCAGCTTGCCGAGTCAGCGTTCCCTCCGCTCAAGCGTTTGTCCAACGTTGTGGCGCACCTGGAGGAGGGAGTGAGGTCTGCACTTTGCCGTTACAGGGCACAGGCGGTGAGCCGCCAATAAACGCAGGATTAAGAGTCCAAGGTATTGTTGCGGCCAGAGAGTGTGGCTTTCCACTCGCATGGCAACTTCCTCTTACGACAGCTTCTCGTAAGTTGACTCCGGGTTCATTGGTCCGTTCCGTGTCTCCCAGGTCGTCAATCCTGTCGCTGTGCGACTAGCTTCTTCCGCGACATCTTCGTCGCGTCCATCCTGTCTTCCATGTCTCCTGTGTTAAGCCCTTTCTTCGCACCCCGTTCGTCTTCCCTCCCCCCTCCCGTCCTTGTCGAGAGCGCACCTATTTACAAGGTACATAAGATCATGGACATGCGTTCTCGGGGACGGGGTCACCAATGCACCAGTGGTTGGGAGGTTACGGTCTGAGGAGGGAGTTGGGTTCCGTCTCGGGGCGTGCTGGACCGTTCACTCATCGATGATTTCCTCCGTTGCCGCCAGGATTCCTCCTCGAGTGCGCCAGGAGGCGCTCGGTGAGTGGGGGGGTACTGTCATGTTTTGTCATTTATTATCATGTCTTGTCCCTGTGCTCCCCATTCTATTCGTTTCCCTCTGCTGGTCTTATTTGGTTCTTTCCCTCCTTCTATCCCTCTCTCTCCCCTCCCTCTCTCCTCTCTCGCTCTCTCTTCTCTCTATCGTTCCGTTCCTGCTCCCAGCTGTTCCTATTCCCCTAATCATCATTTAGTCTTCCCACACCTGTTCCCGATCCTTTCCCCTGATTAGAGTCCCTATTTATTCCTTTGTGTTCCGTTCCTGTCCATTCGGTTCCTTGTTTAGTATTCACCATGCTGTGATTGCGTTTCGCCCTGTCCTGTCGTGTTTTTTGCTGTGATTGTGTATCGCCCCTGTCCTGTCGTGTTTTTTGCCTTCCATCAGATGCTGCGTGTGAGCAGGTGTCTCTGTCAACTACGGCCTGCGCCTACCCGGGGACCTGCAGTCTGTGGCCGCTTCTCCAGTTATTCCCTCTACAGACTAGAGGATTTCTGTTATTCCCTGTTTGGACTTAAATAAACTCTGTTTCTGTTAAGTCGCTTTTTGGTCCTCTTTCACCTGCATGACATTACCATTCAAAAGTTTGGGGTCATTAGAAATGTCCTTGTTTTGAAAGAAAAACACATTTTTGTCTGTTAAAATAACATCAAATTGATCAGAAATACAGTGTAGACATTGTTAATGTTGTAAATTACTATTGTAGCTGGAAACGGCAGATTTTTTTTGTAGAATATCTACGTGTAGCTCAGTTGGTAGAGCATGGCGCTTGAAACGCCAGGGTAGTGGGTTCGATCCCGGGACCACCCATCGTAGAATGTATGCACACATGACTGTAAGTCGCTTTGGATAAAAGTGTCTGCTAAATGGCATATATTATTATTAATATTATTATCAGCATCCATCACTCCTGTGTTCCAATGGCACGTTGTGTTAGCTAATCCAAGTTTATAATTTTAAAAGGATAATTGATCATTAGTAAACCCTTTTGCAATTAAGTTAGCACAGCTGAAAACTGTTCTGATTATAGAAGTAATAAAACTGGCCTTATTTAGACTAGTTGAGTATCTGGACCATCAGCATTTGTGGGTTTTGATTACAGGCTAAAAATGTCCAGAAACAAATAACTTTCTTCTGAAACACTCGTCAGTCTATTCTTGCTCTGAGAAATTAAGGCTATTCCATGCAGAAATTGCCAAGAAATTGAAGAATCCTTCACAGAACAGCACAAACTTGCTCTAACCAGAATAGAAAGAGGAGTGGGAGGCCCCGGTGCATGACTGAGCAGAGAACAAGAACATTAGAGTGTCTAGTTTGAGAAACAGATGCCTCACAAGTCCTCAACTGGCAGCTTCATTAAATAGTACCCACAAAACACCAGTCTCGACGTCAACAGTGAAGAGGACTCTGGGATACTGGCCTTCTAGGCAGAGTTCCTCTATCCAGTATTTGTGTTCTTTCGCCCATCTTAAGGTTTTCTTTTCATTGACCAGTCTGAGATATGGCTTTTCCTTTGCAACTCTACCTAGAAGGCCAGAACACAGGAGTGATGGTTGCTGATAATGGGCCTCTGTACGCATATGTAGATATTCTACAAAAAAATCTGCCGTTTCCAGCTACAATAGTCATTTACAACATACAATGTATTTCTGATCAATTTTATGTTATTTTAATGGACAAAACGAGGACATTTCTAAGTGGCCTGAAACTTTGAACGGTAGTGTACATGATCAAATACAAATCATAGAATCAACTACTAAAGACTACCAGAACCCACTGGATTCTTCAATTACATTGAATGAACTACAGGACAAAATACAACCCCTCCAACCCAAATAGGTCTTTGGGGTTGATGTTATTCTAAATTAAATGATAAAATATACAGACCACAAATTCCAATTGGCTATACTTAAACTCTTTAACATCATCCTCAGCTCTGGCATCTTTTCCCCAATATTTGGAACCAAGGACTGATCACCCAAATCCACAAAAGTGGAGACAAATTTGGCCATGTACACAAACAACAAGTGTGTGGTTAAAATTGCCAAAAACACACATTTCTTTCCACAGGGCCAGGGGTGAGACAGGGATGCAGCTTAAGCCCCACCGTCTTCAACGTATATATCAACGAATTGGCGAGGGCACTATTACAGTCTGCAGCACATAGAATCTGAAGTCAAATGTCTACTATTTGCTGAGATATGGTACTTCTGTCCTCAACCAAGGAGGGCCTACAGCAGTACCTAGATCTTCTGCACAGATTCTGTCAGACCTGGGCCCTGACAGTAAATCTCAGTAAGACAAAAATAATGGTGTTCCAAAAAAGGTCCAGTTGCCAGGACCACGAATACAAATTCCGTCTGGACACAGTTGCCCTTGAGCACACAATAAACTATACATTGAGTTGATGTTGGAAGTTTACATACACCTTAGCCAAATACATTTAAACTCAGTTTTTCACAATTCTTGACATTGAATCCCAGTAAAAATTATGTTCTGCCCACAAAGTTTCTATGGGATTGAGGTTAGGGCTTGTGATGGCCACTCCAATACATTCACTTGCTGTTCTTAAGCCATTTTGCCACCACTTTGGAAGTATGCTTGGTGTCACTGTCCATTTGGAAGACAAATTTGCGAACATGATTCAACTTCCTGACTGATGATTTGAGATGTTGCTTCAATATATCCACATAATTTTCCTACCTCATGATGCCATCTATTTTGTGAGCGCACCAGTCCCTCCTGCAGCAAAACACCCCCACAACCCGATGCTGCCACCCCCGTGTTTCACAGTTGGGATGGTGTCCTTCGGCTTGCAAGCCTCCCCTTTTTCCTCCAAACACAACAATGGTCATTAAGAGCAAACAGTTCAATTTTTGTTTCATCAGACCAGAGGACATTTCTCCAAAAAAGTACGATCTTTGTCCCCATGTGTGGACTTTCAGGTTATGTCGATATAGAACTCGTTTTACTGTAGATATAGATACTTTTGTACCTGTTTCCTCCAGCATCTTCACAAGGTCCTTTGCAGTTGTTCTGGAATTGATTTGCACTTTTTCACACCAAAATACGTTCATCTCTAGGAGACAGAGATCCTTCCTGAGCGGTATGACGGCTGCGTGGTCCCATGGTGTTTATACTTGGGTACTATTGTTTGTACAGATGAACGTGGTACCTTCAGGCGTTTGGAAATTGCTCCCAAGGATGAACCAGACTTGTGGGGGTCTACAATTTTTGTTTTCTGAGGTCTTGGCTGATTTCTTTGATTTCCCCATGATGTCAAGGAAAGAGGCACTGAGTTTGAAGGTAGGCCTTGAAATACATCCACAGGTACACCTCCAATTGACTCAAATTATGTCAATTAGCCTATCAGAAGCTTCTAAAGCCATGACATAATTTTCTGGAATTGTCCAAGCTGTTTAAAGGCACAGTCAACTTACTGTATGTAAACTTCTGACCCACTGGAATTGTGATGCAGTGAATGATAAGTTAAATAATTTGTATGTAAACAATTGTTGGAAAATTACTTGTGTCACGCACAAAGTAGATGTCCTAACCGACTTGCCAAAACTATAGTTTGTTAACAAGAAAGTTGTGGAGTGGTTGAAAAAAAGAGTTTTAAAGACTCCAACCTAAGTGTATGTAAACTTCTGACTTCATTTGTACCTCTGCCTAAACATCGGCGCCACAGGTAACTTCCACAAAGCTGTGAACGATCTGAGAGACACGCAAAGAAGGCCTTTATGCAATCAAAAGGAACATAACGTTTGACATACCAATTAGGACATGGCTAAAAATAATTGAATCAGTTGTAGAACCCATTGCCCTTTATGGTTGTGAGGTCTGTGGTCCGCTCACCAACTAAGAATTCACAAAATGGGACAAACACCAACACCAGACAAACACTAACACAGACGAATGCAGAATTCTTGCAAAAATATCCTCAGTGTACAATGTGAAACACCAAATAATGCATGTTAATTATCAAAATCCAGAAAAGTTACATTCTACAACCACCTAAATGGAAGCGGTTCCCAAACCTCCCAAACCTTAACCATAACAAAGCCATCACCTACAGAGAAATTAACCTGGAGAAGAGCCCCCTAATGAAGCTGGTCCTGGGGCTCTGTTAACAAACACAAACAGACCCCACAGAGCCATAAGACAGCTACACAATTAGACCCAACCAAATCATGAGAAAACATAGAAAATAATTTACAAAAACTGAGTGACCTAGAATGCAATTTGGCCCTAAACAAAGAGTAAACAGTAGTAGAATACCTGACCACTGTGACTGACCAAAAATGAAGGAAATATTTGACTATGCACAGACTCAGTGAGCATAGCCTTGCTTTTGAGAAAAGCTGCCGAAGGCAGACCTGGCTCTCAAGAGAGGACAGGCTATGTGCACACTGCTCACAAAATGAGATGGAAACTGAGCTGCGCTTCCTAACCTCATGCCAAATGTATGACCATATTAGAGACACATATTTCTCTCAGATTACACAGATCCACAAAGAATTCGAAAACAAATCCAATTTTGAAAAACTCCCATATCTACTGGGTGAAATTCCACAGTGTGCCATCACAGCAGCAAGATTTGTGACCTGTTGCCACGAGAAAAGGGCAACCAGTGAAGAACACACACCATTGTAAATACAACCCATATCTATGCTTATTTATTTTATATTGTGTCCTTTACCATTTGTACATTGATAAAACACTGTATATATATATAATATGACATTTGTAATGTCTTTATTGTTTTGAAACTTCTGTATGTGTGATGTTTATTGTTAATTTTTACTGTTTATTTCACTTTATATATTCACTTTATATATTATCTACCTCACTTGTTTTGGCAATGTTAACACATGTTTCCCATGCCAATAAATCCCTTGAATTGAATTGAATTGAATTGAGAATTGAGAGAGAGAGAGAGAGAGAGAGAGAGAGAGAGAGAGAGAGAGAGAGAGAGAGAGAGAGAGAGAGAGAGAGAAAGAGAGAGAGAAGCCAGTCTGGACTGGCCAGCTGGCCCTGATAACTAATCTGCCTCTCCTGGCTTTTTGTAAAACATGAACTCAACCTGGTAGCATTCATTAATAAATGAAAAATGTCTCCCAATTCTCCTCCAACACTGAGCTCCCCTGAGAGAGAGTAACTGCATCAGAGTGTTAGTGTGTGGGGGCTGTGTGTTTGTGGTGAGTCTAGGAGACTAATAATAGGAGGCATTCATCAGGGCTCTTTCTAGGGCGGAAAGGGGAGGAGGACATGATATAAACAGAGCTGATTGCAGTTGGCCAAACCACAACCTAAGATCACAACACTGGTGCCAAAGCCATGCTCTTTCTAGGAAATCCAGCCCTCTGAATAGCCCTTTTTGGGTCCATTCAGTGAGGATGCGCACGGCATTCTTGATTAGCCTGGAGATGTTCTGTGTTGGCATGCAGCCGGCCCATGTTGTGAATTCCCCAAGCAAAGCATGCCTGGGTTGGCTATGTGTTCTCAAGCAGGGACTCCTTTTGATGGTGATTCTTAATTGCTTTTTTGATCAGCCTGAAAGGCTGAATGGCCTTTGGGATGAACACTTTCAGATTAATGTACAGTAAAAACAGCCTCATCCACAAAGCAGCATGGATTAGATGCTCAAATTAAAGGTTACCCTAACCCACAGATCTAGGATCAGATTATCATAGTTAACCTAACATAGCCTTGATGAAATAATACCTATATCAGCAATTAGGGAAAGGGCAGCCTTGTTTTTGCAGCTCAACCTTCAAAAAAGTACCCAATTGTCATACTTGAGTAAAATTACTACTTGAGTAGAAGCAAAGATACCTTAATATAAAATGACACAAATAAATGTGAAAGTCACCCAGTAAAATACTACTTGAGTAAAAGTCAGAAAGTGTTTGGTTTTAAATATACTGTACTTAAATATCAAAGTAAATGTAATGGTGTGACAGAGTAGCTGGGTAAGGTAGGTTACTTTCTAAATGTAATCCATACAATTACTAGTTACCTGTCCAAAATTGTCATCAGTAATGTAATTTTTGGATTAACCAAACTCAGTAACGTAATCAGATTACATTCTGTTACTTTTAGATTACTTTCCCTTAAGAGGCATTAGAAGAAGAATTCCACTTGGCAAATTGCTCGGCACACATACTGGTTCAGGCAAATTGAAATAAGTGCACTCAGGCTATCCGGAGGCCAAGTTAGTTACTTTAAGGCGCAGTTCTCTCTCTATGGGTTTAATCCAAGAAAACAGTTAAAGACCTGGAGAATAAACCCTCCTCACAACTGACCATGTCCCTTAATATTGATGATTTGGTTGTTACTGACAAGGAGCACATGGCTGAGCTCTTTAATCACCACTTCATTAAGTCAGATTCCTATTTGAATCTGCCATGCCTCCTTGCCTGTCCAGCATTTCATCTCTCACCCCTTCAAATGTGACTATCCCCGATGCTCCTCCTCTTTTCCCCCTGCAATGATACAAAGTTTCTCCTGCAGGCGGTCACTGAGTCGAGCTAAATGAGCTCCTGAAACCCCCAAAAAAACATCTGGGTCAGATGGTTTAGACACAGTTCGTGAAGGCAGCCACAGTTCGTCCTTTATTGAAAGGGAAGATCAAGCTGTCCTAACTGTTTAAGCCACCGATTTTGCACTGTTTGTCAAAATGGTTGGAAAAACTTAATCAACTGACTGATTTTCTTGACATCTGTATTATTCTCTCTGGTATGCAATCTGGTTTCCGCTCACAGGTTATGGATGTGTCACTGCAATATTATGACAACATTGCCCTTGATTCTAAGCAATGTTGTGCTTCTATTTTTTTGACTTGGCCAATGCTTTGATATGTTAGACCATTCCATTCTTGTTAAATAGCACCCGCAAACACCCGTCCCAACGTCAACAGTGAAAAGGCATCTCCGGATGCTGGCCTTCTAGGCAGAGTTGCAAAGAAAAAGCCATATCTCAGACTGGCCAATAAAAAGATTAAGATGGGAAAAAAAGAACACAGACGCTGGACAGAGGAACTCTGCCTAGAAGGCCAGCATCCCAGAGTCGCCTCTTCACTGTTGACGTCGAGACTGGTGTTTTGCTGGTACTATTTAATGAAGCTGCCAGTTGAGGACTTGTGAGGCATCTGTTTCTCAAACTAGACACTCTAATGTTCTTGTTCTCTTGTTCAGTTGTGCACTGGGGCCTCCCACTCCTCTTCTATTCTGGTTAGAGTCCAGTTTGCGCTGTTCTGTGAAGGGAGTGGTACACAGCATTGTACGAGATCTTCAGTTTCTTGACAGTTTCTTGCATGGAATATCCTTCATTTCTCAGAACAATAACAGACTGATGAGTTTCAGAAGAAAAGTTATTTATTTCTGGACATTTCTAGCCTGAATTCGACCCCACAAATGCTGATGCTCCAGATACTCAACTAGTCTAAAGATGGCCCTTTTATTGCTTCTTTAATCAGCACAACAGTTTTTAGATATGCTAACATAATTGCAAAATGATTTAAATGATCAATTAGCCTTTTAAAATGATAAACTTGGATTAGCTAACACAACGTGCCATTGGAACACAGGAGTGATGGTTGCTGATAATGGGCCTTTGTACGCCATAAAGAATCAGCCGTTTCCAGCTACAATAGTCATTTACAACATTAACAATGTCTACACTGTAATTCTGATCGATTTGATGTTATTTTAATTGACAACAAATGTGTTTTTCTTTCAAAAACAAGGACTTTTCTAAAATGACCCCAAACTTTTGAACGGTAGTGTTTATATAATTTACAAGTCCAAAAAATGGATGCAGCTACTACAGATTGCCCCTTTAAGTCTATCAAAAGTGTGCACGTTTGAGCATGTGACCATTAGGCCTATGGAGTTTACATTTTTATCAGCATGAATTAGATTGAGCGATAAAACCCCCACTTTTATTCCATAGGCTGGGATCACCACTACTCATGCTGGTGATAGAGGACCCAAAAGCGACTTAACAGAAACAGAGTTTATTCAAGTCCAAACAGGGAATAACAGAAATCCTCTAGTCTGTAGAGGGGAATGACAGGAGAAGCGGCCACAGACTGCAGGTCGCTTCGGGTAGGCGCAGGCCGTAGTTGACAGAGACACCTGCTCACACGCAGCATCTGATGAAGGCAAAAAACACGACAGGACAGGGCGATACACAATCACAGCAAAACACGACAGGACAGGGGCGAAACGCAATCACAGCATGGTGAATACTAAACAAGGAACCGACGGGACAGGAACGGAACACAAAGGAATAAATAGGGACTCTAATCAGGGAAAGGATCGGGAACAGGTGTGGGAAGACTAAATGATGATTAGGGGAATAGGAACAGCTGGGAGCAGGAACGGAACGATAGAGAGAAGAGAGAGCGAGAGAGTGGGATAGAAAGAGGGAAAGAACCCAATAAGACCAGCAGAGGGAAACGAACAGAATGGGGAGCACAGGGACAAGACATGATAATAAATGACAAACATGACAGTACCCCCACTCACCGGCGCCTCCTGGCGCACTCGAGGAGGAATCCTGGCGGCAACGGAGGAAATCATCGATGAGTGAACGGTCCAGCACGTCCCGAGACGGAACCCAACTCCTCTCCTCAGGACCGTAACCCTCCCAATCCACTAAGTATTGGTGACCCCGTCCCCGAGAACGCATGTCCATGATCTTATGTACCTTGTAAATAGGTGCGCTCTCGACAAGGACGGGAGGGGGGAGGGAAGACGAACGGGGTGCGAAGAAAGGGCTTAACACAGGAGACATGGAAGACAGGATGGACGCGACGAAGATGTCGCGGAAGAAGCAGTCGCACAGCGACAGGATTGACGACCTGGGAGACACGGAACGGACCAATGAACCGCGGAGTCAACTTACGAGAAGCTGTCGTAAGAGGAAGGTTGCGAGTGGAAAGCCACACTCTCTGGCCGCAACAATACCTTGGACTCTTAATCCTGCGTTTATTGGCGGCTCTCACAGTCTTCCCCGCAGACAAAGGCAGACCGGTAGTGAAGCCTAAGGCGATGTGAGACCATGGTCGAGAAGGAATGGGGAGCGGTCTGAGACGACCGGCAGGAGGAGAGTTACCCGACTTAGTCTGCGCGCAGTCCGAACAAGCAGCCACGAAACGGCGCGTGTCACGCTCCTGAGTCGGCCACCAAAAGCGCTGGCGAATAGACGCAAGAGTGCCTCGAACACCGGGATGACCAGCTAACTTGGCAGAGTGAGCCCACTGAAGAACAGCCAGACGAGTGGAAACAGGAACGAAAAGGAGGTTACTAGGACAAGCGCGCGGCGACGCAGTGTGCGTGAGTGCTTGCTTAACCTGTCTTTCAATTCCCCAGACTGTTAACCCGACAACACGCCCATAAGGAAGAATCCCCTCGGGATCAGTAGAAGCCACAGAAGAACTAAACAGACGGGATAAGGCATCAGGCTTGGTGTTCTTGCTACCCGGACGGTAAGAAATCACAAACTCGAAACGAGCGAAAAACAACGCCCAACGAGCTTGACGGGCATTAAGTCGTTTGGCAGAACGGATGTACTCAAGGTTCTTATGGTCTGTCCAAACGACAAAAGGAACGGTCGCCCCCTCCAACCACTGTCGCCATTCGCCTAGGGCTAAGCGGATGGCGAGCAGTTCACGGTTACCCACATCATAGTTGCGCTCAGATGGCGACAGGCGATGAGAAAAATAAGCGCAAGGATGAACCTTATCGTCAGACTGGAAGCGCTGGGATAGAATGGCTCCCACGCCTACCTCTGAAGCGTCAACCTCGACAATGAATTGTCTAGTGACGTCAGGAGTAACGAGGATAGGAGCGGACGTAAAACGTTCTTTTAGAAGATCAAAAGCTCCTGGGCGGAACCGGACCACTTAAAACACGTCTTGACAGAAGTAAGAGCTGTGAGAGGAGCAGCAACTTGACCGAAATTACGAATGAAACGCCGATAGAAATTAGCGAAACCTAAAAGCGCTGCAACTCGACACGTGACCTTGGAACGGGCCAATCACTGACAGCTTGGACCTTAGCGGAATCCATCTGAATGCCTTCAGCGGAAATAACGGAACCGAGAAAAGTAACGGAGGAGACATGAAAAGAGCACTTCTCAGCCTTTACGTAGAGACAATTCTCTAAAAGGC
This sequence comes from Oncorhynchus gorbuscha, assembly GCF_021184085.1. Lineage (NCBI taxonomy): Eukaryota > Metazoa > Chordata > Actinopteri > Salmoniformes > Salmonidae > Oncorhynchus > Oncorhynchus gorbuscha. The sequence continues at coordinate 2,577 of NW_025750818.1, read as the reverse complement.
GCTGTAGAACACGTCGAACGTGCTGAACATGAATCTCGAGTGACGGAGAAAAAATCAGGATATCGTCAAGATAGACAAAAACAAAGATGTTCAGCATGTCTCTCAGAACATCATTAACTAATGCCTGAAAAACAGCTGGCGCATTGGCGAGACCCGAACGGCAGAACCCGGTACTCAAAATGCCCTAACGGAGTGTTAAACGCGTTTTCCACTGGTCCCCCTCTCTGATGCGCACGAGATGGTAAGCGTTATGAAGGTCCAACTTAGTAAAGCACCTGGCTCCCTGCAGAATCTCGAAGGCTGATGACATAGGGAAGCGGATAACGATTCTTAACCGTTATGTCATTCAGCCCTCGATAATCCACGCAGGGGCGCAGAGTACCGTCCTTCTTCTTAACAAAAGAACCCGCCCGGCCGGAGAAGAAGAAGGCACTATGGTACCGGCGTCAAGAGACACAGACAAATAATCCTCGAGAGCCTTACGTTCGGGAGCCGACAGAGAGTATAGTCTACCTCGAGGAGGAGTGGTCCCGGAAGGAGATCAATACTACAATCATACGACCGGTGAGGAGGAAGGGAGTTGGCTCAGGACCGACTGAAGACCGTGCGCAGATCATGATATTCCTCCGGCACTCCTGTCAAATGCCAGGTTCCTCCTGAGAAGTAGGGACAGAAGAAACGGGAGGGATGGCAGACATTAAACACTTCACATGACAAGAAACGTTCCAGGATAGGATAGAATTACTAGACCAATTAATAGAAGGATTATGACATACTAGCCAGGGATGACCCAAAACAACAGGTGTAAACGGTGAACGGAAAATCAAAAAGAAATAGTCTCACTGTGGTTACCAGATACTGTGAGAGTTAAAGGTAGTGTCTCAAATTTGATACTGGGAAGATGACTACCATCTAAGGCAAACATGGGCGTAGGCTTGTCTAACGGTCTGAAAGGAATGTTATGTTTCGAACCCATGCTTCGTCCATGAAACAACCCTCAGCCCCAGAGTCAATCAAGGCACTGCATGTAGCACCCGAACCGGTCCAGCGTAGATGGACCGACATAGTAGTACAAGATCTAGATGAAGAGACCTGAGTAGTAGCTCACCAGTAGCCCTCCGCTTACTGATGGGCTCTGGCCTCTTACTGGACATGAATTAACAAAATGTCCAGCAACTCCGCAATAGAGGCACAGGCGGTTGGTGATCCTCCGTTCCCTCTCCTTAGTCGAGATGCGAATCCTCCCAGCTGCATGGGCTCAGTCTCAAAGCCAGAGGAGGGAGATGGTTGCGATGCGGAGCAGGGAAACACCGTTGATGCGAGCTCTCTTCCACGAGCCCGGTGACGAAGATCTACCCGTCGTTCTATGCGGATGGCGAGAGCAATCAAAGAGTCCACATCTGAAGGAACCTCCCGGGAGAGAATCTCATCCTTAACCACTGCGTGGAGTCCCTCCAGAAAACGAGCGAGCAGCGCCGGCTCGTTCCACTCACTAGAGGCAGCAAGAGTGCGAAACTCAATAGAATAATCCGTTATGGACCGTTCACCTTGGCATAAGGAAGCCAGGGCCCTAGAAGCCTCCCTACCAAAAACTGAACGGTCAAAAACCGAATCATCTCCTCTTTAAAGTTCTGGAACTTGTTAGAGCAATCAGCCCTTGCCTCCCAGATAGCTGTGCCCCATTCTCGAGCCCGGCCAGTAAGGAGTGAAATGACGTAAGCAACCCGAGCTCTCTCTCTAGAGTATGTGTTGGGTTGGAGAGAGAACACAATCTCACACTGCGTGAAAGGAGCGGCACTCAGTGGGCTGCCCGGAGTAGCAAGGTGGGTTATTAACCCTAGGTTCTGGAGGCTCGGCAGGCCAGGAAGTAACAGGTGGCACGAGACGTAGACTCTGGAACTGTCAGAGAGGTCGGAAACCTGAGCGGCCAGGTTCTCCACGGCATGGCGAGCAGCAGACAATTCCTGCTCGTGTCTGCCGAGCATGGCTCCTTGGATCTTGACGGCAGTGTAACGAGCGTCTGAAGTCGCTGGGTCCATTCCTTGGTCGGTTCCTTCTGTCATGCTGGTGATAGAGGACCCAAAAGCGACTTAACAGAAACAGAGTTTATTCAAGTCCAAACAGGGAATAACAGAAATCCTCTAGTCTGTAGAGGGAATGACAGGAGAAGCGGCCACAGACTGCAGGTCGCTTCGGGTAGGCGCAGGCCGTAGTTGACAGAGACACCTGCTCACACGCAGCATCTGATGAAGGCAAAAACACGACAGGACAGGGCGATACACAATCACAGCAAAAACACGACAGGACAGGGCGAATCACAGCATGGTGAATACTAAACAAGGAACCGACGGGACAGGAACGGAACACAAAGGAATAAATAGGGACTCTAATCAGGGAAAGGATCGGGAACAGGTGTGGGAAGACTAAATGATGATTAGGGGAATAGGAACAGCTGGGAGCAGGAACGGAACGATAGAGAGAAGAGAGAGCGAGAGAGTGAGAGGGGAGGGGAGAGAGAGGGATAGAAAGAGGGAAAGAACCCAATAAGACCAGCAGAGGGAAACGAACAGAATGGGG